>NC_084562.2:17010000-17042500 GCF_033978685.3 Nerophis lumbriciformis | reverse complement strand
ATGATATCATATTCGCGAATATTTAAGGCTCCAATATCGGTATCGTATTGGAGGTAGAAAAACTTGTATTGGGACACTCCTGTTATGTTAAATTGTATTTATTTACTGTATATGTTATGTCAGGTCTAGCTTTTTTTCTATGGTTTTTTAATATGCTTTCTGTAGGAGGACAAACATGACACAAACATGCTTCAGTGATTACAGACTTTTTGGGGAGCGCCGTTTGGTCCGACTAAATTTTGGCGGTCCTTGAACTCATCGTAGTTTGTTTACATGTACAACTTTCTCCGACTTTCTGAGTTGGTTTTATGCCACTCCTTTTTTGTCTCATTTTGTCCACCACAGGTTTTATGCTGTGCGTGAATGAACAAAGGTGAGTTTTGTTCATGTTATTGACTTGTTGGAGTTCTAATAAGGCATATTTGGTCACTGTATTACTGCAAGCAAATTTTATGATATCATATTGGCGAATATTTAAGGCTCCTATATCGGTATCGTATTGGAGGTAGAAAAACTTGTATTGGGACATCCCTGTTATGTTAGATTGTATTTATTTACTGTATATGTTGTGTGAGGTTTAGTTTTTTCTCTATAGTTTTTTTATTATGGTTTCTGAAGGAGGACAAACATGACACAAACCTCCCTAATTGCTAGAAATCCCACTGTTTACTCTAAACATGCTTCAGTGATTAGAGACTATTTGGCGAGCGTCGTTTTGTCCTACTAAACTTGGCGGTCCTTGAACTCACCGTAGTTTGTTTACATGTACAACTTCCTCCGACTTTCTGAGTTGGTTTTATGCCACTCCTTTTTTGTCTCATTTTGTCCACCAAAGGTTTTATGCTGTGCGTGAATGCACACAGGTGAGTTTTGTTGATGTTATTGACTTGTTGGAGTTCAATTAAGGCATTAATGCAACCAAATTGTATGATATCGTATTGGCCAATACTTAAGGCTCCAATATTGGTATCGTATCGGAAGTGGAAAAACTTGTATCGGGACCAGGCACTTATGAGGAATTTCACTTTCACGCAAATATTTTCCAGCATTCCACACTACAAACTAATGAAAGTATGTACAATTCGTGCTGATATTGTATTGTCCAATACTTAAGGCTCCAATATCGGTGTCGTATCGAAGTGGAAAAACTTGTATCGGGACACCCCTGTTATGTTGAATTGTATTTATTTACTGTATATGTTGTGTTATTAGAGACTATTTGGCGTTCACCGTTTTGTCCTACTAAATTTGGCAGTCTTTGAACTCACCGTAGTTTGAACAACTTTCTCCGACTTTCTAGGACGTGTTTTATCCCACTCCTTTTTTGTCTCATTTTGTCCACCAAAGGTTTTATGCTGTGCGTGAATGCACAAAGGTGACTTTTGTTGATGTTATTGACTTGTTGGAGTTCTAACAAGGCATATTTGGCCACTGCATTAATGCAAGCAAATTTTAGGATATTGAAGGGAATAAGCGGTAGAAAAATGGATGGATGGATGGATGGTATTGGCCAAAACTTAAGGCTCCAATATCGGTATCGTATCGGAAGTGGATAAACTTGTAGGGACACCCCGGTTATGTTAAATTGTATTTATTTACTGTATATGTTGTGTGAGGTTTAATTTTTTTTCTATATTTTTTTAATATGGTTTCTGTAGGAGGACAAACATGACACAAACCTCCCTAATTGCTAGGAATCCCACTGTTTAAATTAAACATGCTTCAGTGATTACAGACTTTTTGGGGAGCGCCGTTTGGTCCGACTAAAGTTTGGCGGTCCTTAAACTCATCGTAGTTTGTTTACATGTACAACTTTGTCCGACTTTCTGAGTTGGTTTTATGCCACTCCTTTTTTAATCTCATTTTGTCCACCAAAGGTTTTATGCTGTGCGTGAATGCACAAAGCTGAGTTTTGTTGATGTTATTGACTTGTTGGAGTTCTAACAAGGCATATTTGGCCACTGCATTACTGCAAGCAAATGTTATGATATCGTATTGGCCAATACTTAAGGCTCCAATATCGGTATCGTATCGGAAGTGGATAAACTTGTGTCGGGACACCCCTGTTATGTTAAATTGTATTTATTTACTGTATATGTTGTGTGAGGTTTAGTTTTTTCTCTATGGTTTTTTTAATATGGTTTCTGTAGGAGGAAAAACATGACACAAACCTCCCTAATTGCTAGAAATCCCACTGTTTACATTAAACATACTTCAGTGATTGGAGACTATTTGGCGAGCGTAGTTTTGTCCTACTTAATTTGGCGGTCCTTAAACCCACCGTCGTTTGTTTACATGTACAACTTCCTCCGACTTTCTGAGTTGGTTTTATGCCACTCCTTTTTTGTCTCATTTTGTCCACCAAAGGTTTTATGCTGTGCGTGAATGCACAAAGGTGAGTTTTGTTGATGTTATTGACTTGTTGGAGTTCAATTAAGGCATTAATGCAACCAAATTGTATGATATCGTTTTGGCCAATACTTAAGGCTCCAATATCGGTATCGTATCGGAAGTGGAAAAACTTGTATCGGGACCAGGCACTTATGAGGAATTTCACTTTCACGCAAATATTTTCCAGCATTCCACACTACAAACTAATGAAAGGATGTACAATTTGTGCTGATATCGTATTGTCCAATACTTAAGGCTCCAATATCGGTGTCGTATCGAAGAGGAAAAACTTGTATCGGGACACCCCTGCAATGTTGAATTGTATTTATTTACTGTATATGTTGTGTTATTAGAGACTATTTGGCATTCGCCGTTTTGGCCTACTAAATTTGGGGGTCCTTCAACTCACCGTAGTTTGTTTACATGTACAACTTTCTCCGACTTTCTAAGACGTGTTTTATGCCACTCCCTGTTTGTCTCATTTTGTCCACCAAAGGTTTTATGCTGTGCGTGAATGCACAAAGGTGAGTTTTGTTGATGTTATTGACTTGTTGGAGTTCTAATAAGGCATATTTGGTCACTGTATTACTGCAAGCAAATTTTATGATATCCTATTGGCCAATACTTAAGGCTCCAATATCGGTATCGTATCGGAAGTGGATAAACTTGTATCAGGACACCCCTGTTATATTAAATTGTATTTATTTACTTTATATGTTGTGTGAGGTTGAGTTTTTTGTCTATTGTTTTTTTTTAATTATGGTTTCTGTAGGAGGACAAACATGACACAAACCTCCCTAATTGCTAGAAATCCCACTCTTTACATTAAACATGCTTCAGTGATTAGTGACTATTTGGCGAGCGTCGTTTTGTCCTACTAAATTTGGCGGTCCTTGAACTCACCGTAGTTTGTTTACATGTACAACTTTCTCCGACTTTCTGAGTTGGTTTTATGCCACTCCTTTTTTGTCTCATTTTGTCCACCAAAGGTTTTATGCTGTGCGTGAATGCACAAAGGTGACTTTTTTTTGATGTTATTGACTTGTTGGAGTTCAATTAAGGCATTAATGCAACCAAATTGTATGATATCGTATTGGCCAATACTTAAGGCTCCAATATTGGTATCGTATCGGAAGTGGAAAAACTTGTATCGGGACCAGGCACTTATGAGGAATTTCACTTTCAAGCAAATATTTTCCAGCATTCCACACTACAAACTAATGAAAGTATGTACAATTCGTGCTGATATTGTATTGTCCAATACTTAAGGCTCCAATATCGGTGTCGTATCGAAGTGGAAAAACTTGTATCGGGACACCCCTGTTATGTTGAATTGTATTTATTTACTGTATATGTTGTGTGATTAGAGACTATTTGGCGTTCACCATTTTGTCCTACTAAATTTGGCGGTCCTTGAACTCACCGTAGTTTGTTTACATGTACAACTTTCTCCGACCTTCTAAGACGTGCTTTATACCACTCCTTTTTTTGTCTCATTTTGTCCACCAAAGGTTTTATGCTGTGCGTGAATGCACAAAGGTGAGTTTTGTTGATGTTATTGACTTGTTGAAGTTCTAATAAGGAATATTTGATCACTGCATTACTGCAAGCAAATTTTATGATATCGTACTGGCCAATACTTAAGGCTCCAATATCGGTATCGTATTGGAAGTGGAAAAACTTGTAACGAAATTGTATTTATTTACTGTATTTGTTGTGTGAGGTCTAGTTTTTTCTCTATGGTGTTTTAATATGGTTTCTGTAGGAGGACAAACATGACACAAACCTCCCTAATTGCTAGAAATCCCACTGTTTAAATTAAACATGCTTCAGTGATTACAGACTATTTGGCGTTCGCCATTTTGTCCTACTAAATTTGGCGGTCCTTGAACTCACCGTAGTTTTTATTACATGTACAACTTTCTCCGACATTCTAGGACGTGTTTTATCCCACTCCTTTTTTGTCTCATTTTGTCCACCAAAGGTTTTATACTGTGCGTGAATGCACAAAGGTGAGTTTTGTTGATGTTATTGACTTGTTGGTGTTTTAATAAGGCATATTTGGTCACTGCATTACTGCAAGCAAATTTAATGATATCGTTTTGGCCAATAGTTAAGGCTCCAATATCGGTATCGTATCGGAAGTGGATAAACTTGTATCAGGACACCCCGGTTATGTTAAATTGTATTTATTTACTGTATATGTTGTGTGAGGTCTAGTTTTTTCTGTAGTTTATTTCTATTTTTTATATTTATATTATTATTTTATTTTATTTTATTTAATTGTATCTTATGTTATTTTATTTTATTTTATTTTGATTTCTCTCTGTAGTCAAATAATCCCTTGACATGCAGCATCTATTATGAGCACGTCGTGCGTTTGTTCAACGTTGGCTGCAACTTAGCAACCCCGCGCAAACGTCTGCAAGGCGCTCCTGCAGTCCACAGTGCAGCAGCCTTGCAAGGCAAGGTCGTGGGCTAAGAGGTGCGTACAGTATTCGCGGAGCAAACAGCAAGTGCGTGCTTGGGCATCCACCGTAAAGCGTGACTCCGCTGGCGCTGGGGAGAGCGGCTGACGATGGTCAGGGGAACGCAGAACCACGTTTTCTCGCTGACCTACTTCCTGTGACTTTCCCTCTCCCTTTCTGTCCTTCGCCGCCTCTCTCCATCCCCGTGGTGCTGATGAAGCAGCCAGTTTCACCCATGGCTGGGTTGACCTTTGACCTCCTAGGCTAGCGGCATGTACGATACGAGCGTCCATCAACACTGAGCCCTACTTAGGGTGTGATGAACTGAGAGTTGGTTGTAGTTTCCAGCATGTTGTGTGGATTCTTTTATCATCATTCATAGAATGTAGGTGATTTTTCCGAAGTCCCAAGTTGTATTTTCTCATCATTCTGCTGTCAACACCCGTGGTAGAAGAAAATAGACCTCAGCTAATACAAGAGTGGGTTTTGCTACGAGTCAATTCTCTTGTCATGGTGTCTAAAGTCGTGATGTGGTACTCCATCTAGTGGTACGCCAACTAATCACTCCGTTAAAGTGCAGCGTTTTATTTTCCGAAACAAACACCTTCCCTCTCAACAACACCCGGAAAGATAAACTGTGTTCCTACAGACTTAACACACACACCACCGCTTCACCCCGTGCGGTATGACGGACAACGGAGCAGCGGCCCTAGTGGCTGGCAGCTTCGGGCCGTTAGCCTGCCCCCCCTTTCCCACCTGTTGCAAGTCTTGTGGTTTCTGTGTCAACATGTTTATGCGTGCTAATTGGCTATGGAGTTTATTTCTCGGCCCCAGTCTGTGCACCCCATAGGAACCCAGTCTGAGATTGACTTTTTTTTACTCATCCTCCCCAGCGTCTGACTTTTTTTCCCACATTTTCTTCAGTTCCTGTACAATGTTTGTCTAATCTTGTACAAGTTTGTAGTGAAAATTTAATTTTGTTGAACTTGTGCAATTTTTTTAATATATTCAAACACAGTGTTATTATGCAAACTGTGTGTAATTTTATACTGGCCAAAAATATTAAATAAAACCTTAGCCTTGTTTTTAATGAATAGTTAGGCCTATTATGCTACTGTTTTTTTAATGTTGGTCATTTTTCTAAGGTGGTTCTTGGTGAAAAAAGTTTGAGAAACACTGGTCTAATGTATTTTGAATAGCGCTGTCAAAAGATTATAATATTTATTTGCAATTAATCACATTTTATCTGAAGTTAACTCGGAATTAATCATGATTAATCGCAGATTGACATTTTTTAAATCCTTAATAAGTACCTTCATTTTCAAGTTTTCAGTACACTCAACATGGGACTGAACCGTTTGCGTGCCGGCCCAGTCACATAATATCTGCGGCTTTTCACACACACAAGTGAATGCAAAGCATACTTGGTCAACAGCCATACAGGTCACACTGAGGGTGGCCGTACAAACAACTTTAACACTGTTACAAACACGCGCCACACTGTGAACCCACACCAAACAAGAATGACAAACACATTTCGGGAGAACATCCGCACCGTAACACAACATAAACACAACAGAACAAATACCCGGAATCCCTTGCAGCACTAACTTTTCCGGGACGCTACAATATACACACCCCGCTACCCCCTACCCCCCACCTCAACCCCGCCCACCTCAACCTCCTCATGCTCTCTCAGGGAGAGCATGTCCCAAATTCCAAGCTGCTGTTTTGAGGCATGTAAAAAAAAAATAATGCACTTTGTGACTTCAATAATAAATATGGCAAATTTTCCATAACTTGAGTTGATTTATTTTGGAAAACCTTGTTACATTGGCAATAATCCAGCAGGCCATCACAAGAAAATTAGGCATAATAATGTGTTAATTCCACGACTGTATATATCGGTATTGGTTGATATCGGAATCGGTAATTATGAGTTGGACAATATCGTAATATCGGATATCGGCAAAAAAGACATTATCGGACATCTCTACTCACAACTTGTAGCACCCATCTGACGCCGTATTAGCCTGTGATACCGCTCGTAGTCGGTTGATTCGGGTGAAACCATTTCGCCGCCGGTGTGATTGCCTGCCAAAAATGTATTTCCTTCGCGGGAGCGAGCACCGCTCGCTAAACCTGCATTGCTTGGCTTGGTCTGTCCACAGCGGATTACTAGGTGTAAGACAAACACTTTATCTTCATGGTTATTGAACCAATGAGTTTTCTGTGGCTTTCTATGGCTCGTTTGGTTCCGGTGCCACTTCCTGTTTTCGGAACTTGTGATTGGATACTCACTCGTAGGCTGACCATATTCTGAAATCCCAAAAAGAGGACACATATATGCGTGCCAAGGCGGGCAGCACGCCAAGGTGAACATTTTTATAAATAATATATTTATTTAAATAAAGCATTTTTTCTCCTCTGTTGACAGCAGTGTTGGCGCTAGAAATTTTCTAAATGGGGTCCCAGGGACCCCATCAAGTCATAAAAATGGGGTCCCACAGTAAATTTTTGGGGTCCCACTTTTTAGTAAGCGTTTTGAAAACAAATGATAAACGTATGCATTATCCTGTTATATCTCACATTCTATTTTGGATAAAGGTTGTCATAAACGTTACTTAATTCATTAAAAAAAATAATTTAAAAAAAGAAGACAAATTTGAATGCATATATATGTATTCAGTTATAAACATTCATTCACTTTCTTCTTTCCTTCATGGTAGTTTTTTCTATGTTTTTATTTAATAAGTTGTAGGTGTATTTATTTCAGTATAAAAGTGTAAGGGGGAGTAGGGGGTAGCGGGGGGGGTGTATATTGTAGCGTCCCGGAAGAGTTAGTGCTGCAAGGGGTTTCTGGGTATTTGTTCTGTTGTGTTTATGTTCTGTTACGGTGCGGATGTTCTCCCGAAATGTGTTTGTCATTCTCGTTTGGTGTGGGTTCACAGTGTGGCGCATATTTGTAACAGTGTTAAAGTTGTTTATATGGCCACCCTCAGTGTGACCTGTATGGCTGTTGGACCAAGTATGCTTGCATTCACTTGTGTGTGTCAAAGGCCGTAAATATTATGTGACTGGGCCGGCACGCAAAGGCGCGCCCCCAATATTGTTGTCTGGGTGGAAATCGGGAGAATGGTTGCCCCGGGAGATTTTCGGGAGGGGCGCTGAAATTTGGGAGTCTCCCGAGAAAATCGGGAGGATTGGCAAGTATGTCAATCAATCCACTCTCTCGTTCTCTCGCTTTCTCTGTCTTTGCCCCTCCCTCACGAATGCTGCTGCGTGCGCACACCTTCACAATTTGTTTTGTTTTTAACCCCTTCTTAACCCTGGACGTACTCTGAAAATACACGCAACCCTGACTCAAAATGCCGGACATTTGAGGCATTTAAAGGGGAACTTTATCACAATTTCAGAAGGGTTAAAACCATTAAAAATCAGTTCCCAGTGGCTTATTTTATTTTTCGAAGTTTTTTTCAAAATTTTACCCATCACGCAATATCCCTAAAAAAAGCTTCGTCATATACACCCGTCCATTTTCCTGTGACGTCACACAGTGATGCCAATGCAAACAAACATGGCGGATAGAACAGCAAGCTATAGCGACATTAGCTCGGATTCAGACTCGGATTTCAGCGGCTTAAGCGAAATTGAAGAAGAAACTGAAGCTATTGAGCCATATCGGTTTGAACCGTATGCAAGCGAAACCGACGAAAACGACACGACAGCCAGCGACACGGGAGAAAGCGAGGACGAATTCGGCGATCGCCTTCTAACCAACGATTGGTATGTGTTTGTTTTTAAGTGTTGTAATGTTTTTAAGCTAAATTATTGGTAAACACAGTTTATGTATAATAATTTACGTAAAACCGCGAGTAATGAATAAAGTTTTCATCAATTAATATATTCTGTAGACATACCCTCATCCGCTCTCTTTTCCTGAAAGCTGATCCGTCCAGTTTTGGAGTTGATGTCAGCAGGCCAGGGAAGCTAGGGTCGATATTCTTCTCTTGATCATCTTCGGTGGCATAAGGGACGGTGTGAGCCAAGACATCCAGGGGGTTTAGCTCGCTCGTCTGCGGGAACAAACTGCCGCCATTGCTTGCCGTGCTACCGAGGGCCTTTGTCCCTGAATACCTCACACACTCCGGCAGATTCAATGGGGGTTTCTTTGACTTTATCGTTGGAAATGCATTTGCTTTGAGTGTCGCAGGATATCCACACATTCTTGCCATCTCTGTCGTAGCATAGCTTTCGTCAGTAAAGTGTGCGGAACAAACGACTGACCATTTTCGTCGGCTTTCCCCACAGCCTCGTTTGTGTTGTCACACCCTCCGGCAACACACCGACGAGGCATGATGTCTCCAAGGTACGGAAAACAGTCGAAAAAACGGAAAATAACAGAGCTGATTTGACTCGGCGTTTGTAATGTGTTTGAGAAAGTGGCGGATTGCTTCCCGATGTGACGTCACAACGTGATTATTATTTATATTATTCCGAGAGCGAATATTAGAAAGGCGTTTAATTCGCCAAAATTCACCCATTTAGAGTTCGGAAATCGGTTAAACAAATATATGGTCTTTTTTCTGCAACATCAAGGTATATATTGACGCTTACATAGGTCTGGTGATAATGTTCCCCTTTAAGAAAAAGCCCGGACAGGCCCGCAAAAGAGGACACGTCCGGGGGAAAAGACGACGTATGGTCAGTCTACTCACTCGGGATTCCCAATCACAGCTAGAAGGCCTTACTGACAACAACTCGTGATCTGCTTGGCTATGGCAATTGTCTATCAACTGTATGTGTCCGTTCACTTCCAGCGCAAAGACGCCCGCATTGTTGATTCTGAAGGCAGATTTCGTACGGCATGACAACATAAGATAACTGAATTCTGATTGGATACAAACTCTAAACTAAAAACAACCAGTATTGGAAGGAGCATAAAGCATACATGAAGAGACTATGAATACTTTTAGATATTTTTTATTTCTATCTTTATGATTTCTGGCTATGTTAGGCCCACCACTGGTGTTTACTGTACCAGTACATTGTAGTTGTGTTGCTAAGTGTCTCTGTATCGCAAGTACCTCCAAAACGGAACATGTCACTGCTTATCTGAGGGATTAGTGGAGTGGTTACAAAGTGTGCAGCAGATAGATGGCCCACTTGGCTCCAAACACACACACACACACACGCACACACACGTTATGTGTATACTTGTAGGGAATATTTAATCCATAATGTGAGCGTGAAACCTAGTAAATGTATTGTATTTGGAATCCACTTTATACCTGCATTATCCTTTCCATCCTTACACTTTCCATCCTTTGTAACTGAGCTACTGTGTGGAACAAGTTCCCTTAGTCTAAGTCTAAGTTAATGTGTGTTTTAAGGCTGCTCTCCATTGTTGCACAATGGAATAAATGTACCCAACTCTGCTGCCCTCTAGTGGACACTTTTTTTTATACCACCCATATCATTACTTGCAGTCATTCAAGGCCACATTTTCTGTATCTTTGCTTTGCTTCTTATCTATGCAACAGTCATATTCACCGCTTTCATTCCGCCTTTTGAACACACACACACCTTTTATACGGCATTACTGCAGCAAATGATTTGTCCATGTGCCAGTGTGATAAGCAGCGCCCATCTTGATAAGCATCGATCCAGATAAAGCCATCCGCCGTGTAAATAAAGGCTTTATTAGGGTCACCGTGAGGGCTCTGCTCAGTATGGTGCGGAATTGAACTCAGCAGAACATTAAGACGAGGAATATTGGTGGCGTTGGATGATATTTGCAGATGTTGTCTCTATGAATAAGGCAGAGCTGACACATGAGGCATATTAAATTGTCACTTTTTATGACAGCAACACAAAGGTCCGTCAATAAAACGTCTTCTATTATTAAAGACCTGAGAGTATCACCCCCTTATTTGATTTATTACAAATAAATGAAATAAATTACCCAAATAATTTATAAAATATTTTAAAATATTATAAATATTTTATAAATATAAATATATTAGTCTGGTGTGCCGTGGGAGATTATCTAATTTCACCTATTTGGGTTAAAAATATTTTTTGCAAACCAATAATTATAGTCTGCAAATGATGTGTTGTTGTTGTTGAGTGTCGGTGCTGTCTAGAGCTCGGCAGAGTAACCGTGTAATATTCTTCCATATCAGTAGGTGGCAGCCGGTAGCTAATTGCTTTGTAGATGTCAGAAACAGCGGGAGGCAGGGTGCAGGTAAAAATGTGTCTAATGCTTAAACCAAAAATAAACAAAAGGTGAGTGCCCCTAAGAAAAGGCATTGAAGCTTAGGGAAGGCTATGCAGAACAAAACTAAAACTGAACTGGCTACAAAGTAAACAAAAACAGAATGCTGGACGACAGCAAAGACTTACGGTGGAGCAAAGACGGCGTCCACAATGTACGTCCGAACATGACACGACAATCAACAATGTCCCCACAAAGAAGGATTAAAAACAACTGAAATATTCTTGATTGCTAAATCAAAGTAGATGCGGGAAATATCACTCAAAAGGAAGACATGAAACTGCTACAGGAAAATACCAAAAAAAGAGAAAAAGCCACCAAAATACAAGAACTAAAACACAACACACATGAAAACAGCAAAAAACTCCAAATAAGTCAGGGGGTGATGTGACAGGTGGTGACAGTACACCTACTTTGAGACAAGAGCTATAGTGATGCATGCTTGGTTATGGTTTAAAGTCATATCCAACAATTGCGGTGACGACTTTTTACTGTCAACTGAGTTTCGTTTTTTTAATGATTTCTGCTGGTGGTGTGCCTCCGAATTTTTTCAACGCCAAAAATGTGCCTTGGCTCAAAAAAGGTTGAAAAACACTCCCATAGTTGGGAGTGTTTGAAGGAATATTAAATAGATATTTTGGTCAGGATGAATATTTGAATACATGCTCTTAATCAACTAGGGAGCGATGAAATTAATTATTGTTTTTAATAGGATTTCCAATGCAAGCGTCGTGTTGAGCAGAATGATAACTAACTGCCTGGAGGAGCTTCCATAGAATACAATGGCTAAAGTTCCCAAACACTGTGTAATGTGTAATAACTGCTTTGACAATGTTGATTAATGTATTTTCCGGACCATAGGGCGCACGGGATTATAAGGCGCACTGCCGATAAATGGTCTATTTTCAATCTTTTTTTATATACACATATATAAGGTGCACCATAGATGTAGATGTAGATGTAGATGATCATATCTGTGTCATGTCTGTGTAATCATGTTTTGTTTTAAGTCATGTTTTGTTTAGTTATAGGACTCTTTAGTTTCTGTCTTTTCACTCCCTTGTCTTGTTTCCATGATTACCCCATTACTTTCACCTGTTCCACGTTTGGACTCATTGTGCACTCTTGATTGTCACCATAGCAACCCATTAGTTTTCACCTGTCACGTCACGCACCTGTTTCACGTTTTGAGTCACGCACCTGTTTTCGTTAATCATGTCTGTAGTATTTAAGTTCAGTGTTTTTCAGTTTGTCTTTCTGGTGACATCTCCATATTTATGCTTCTGCACACTCTCCACACGCTTATGATCCTTGCTGCTCTTTTTTCATGCCGGTTCCATGCCAAGTAAGTTTTTGTTTATTAAGCCACAGTTAGTGTTTTTTGTTGTTCATAGTTTTTGCCTTTGTGCAAGTGTTTGGTTTCATAGTTTGTTCTCCGCCATTGTGCGCGCCTTTTGTTTACTTCCTGGTTTTGTATTTATAGTCTTTAAATAAAAAATGTATCTTCATTCCCGTCTCGCCCGAGCCAACTTTCCGTTGCATCCCGGAAAAGCTAACACCCAAGACCAAGTCATGACAATCTGCTGTACAGATTTACTTTAGAAAAAAGAAGTGTTGCCTTATTTGTATTCGACTTTATTAAATGTCTGGGTAGAATTTTATTAAAACCAAACCAGTTTTCTTTTAAGTCATATTGGACGATGTCAGAGCTGTTTATTTATTTTATGGATTAATTAATTAAAGTACTGGCACCCAATGTTATTTAAAAAAAAAAGTATTGATTTTGACACAAGACTCGTTTTTGAATGGAGAATCAATTCTGAATCGAATCATTACCACCCAAGAATTGAATCGAATCATGTGGTGTCCAAAGATTCACAGCCCTATTAACAATGAAAATCATTGTATTCTGTTATTATTTACGAATTACACAATGTGCCGACTTCGCAAACGCCATTGGGTGGATCTACACCTAACAGCCACTGTAATGATACCAAGTACAGTAGCGTATGTAGTCGATACTCCTATGATAACGTCGATATTTTATGGCATCACAACATCTTCTTTTGTTTTTTTTAATTATATTATGTTTATGAACTCAGTAAATACGTCCCTGGACACATGAGGACTTTAAATATGACCAATGTGTGATCCTGTAACGACTTGGTATCGGATTGATACCCAAATTTGTGGTATCATCCAAAACTAATGTAAAGTATCCAAACAACAGAAGAATAAGTGATTGTTACATTTTAACAGAAGTGTAGATAGAACATGTTTAAAGAGAAAGTAAGCAGAGATTAACAGTAAATGAACAAGTAGATTAATAGTTAGTTGTCTACCACTTGTCCTTAATAATGTTGACAAAATAATAGAATGGAAAATGACACAATATGTTACTGCATATGTTAGCAGCTAAATTAGGAGCCTTTGTTTGTTTACTTACTAAAAGACAAGTTGTCTTGTATGTTCACTATTTTATTTAAGGACAAACTTGCAATAAGAAACATATGTTTAATGTACCTGTCAGGACTTGGACTATGGTGTGGTTTGTTCTCCCGTGGTGCAAATGAACATTTGGACCAGACATGGCGAGAAGGTGAAGACATATTTAATTTTAACACTCAAAAAAAGAAACAAACAAAAGGCGCTCACAGTGGAGGTACAAAACTTGGCTATAAACACAAAACTTGCACAAAGGCAGAAACTATGAACAATGAAACAAAAACACTAACTGTGGCATTAATAAACAAAAACGTACTTGGACAGGGCATGAAGTGCGCAGAGGTAAACAAAGTGTGAAGCAGAGAGTCAGGGGTATGGAGAGTGTGCAGAAGCATAAATGCGGGATGTCGTCAGGACGACAAACTGAAAACAATGAACTTAAATACTATAGACATGATTAACGAAAACAGGTGCGCGACTCAAAACGTGAAACAGGTGCGTGACGTGACAGGGGAAAACTAATGGTTGCTATGGTGACAAAACAAAAGTGCACAAAAAGTCCAAAAACAAAACCGAACATGACCAAAACAAAAACATGATCACACAGGCATGACAGTACCCTAAGATTTTTTGTTAAAATAAAGCCAATAATGCCATTTTATGTCGATCCCCTTTATTTAGAAATGTATCGAAATACAATGTTGTCGATACTACTATGATTACATCGATATTTTTTAGCATCACAAAATTTTATTTCGGGTTTTTTTTGTATTTATATTATGTTTTTAAACTCAGGAAATACTGTATGTCCCTGGACTCTGCATTGTTTTTTAATGATCAAAAGCACACAACAAAGGGAAATATGCATAACATTTTTATGCAGTGACACACACACACAAAAAAAAAATGTCACTTGCGTGTCAATTCCAGCACATCTTTCCTTGCCCTCCTCAGTGTTAGTGTTTTTTTATGGCTCTACCGGTCTGCTTGTAGGCTGGTAGTGAAAGGCGGTGTGCTGCTGTGCTGCATTGCCTTGCTAATGCTCCCCTCCTTGCCCAGGGGAGGACATATTGGTCGGGGGCCTCTTCCTTTACATGACAAAGGAGCGCACATATGTGGCCCTTAGAAGGTGCGGCGAGTTAAAAATGGATTTAATGGACTCAGCATTGATTGAGTGTGGCGATCACATACTTGCAAGGGATCCTCTTCATGTTTTTGTCGCTCAACAAAAAGCCGAACAGTTTGCTGCCTGTTTGCATACGTGACCTTTGACCCTACCACACATCCATTACCGTCAGCATCGAGCAGGGTGATGTCACTTAAGTCCCTTTGTTTTCAGGATGAGGCGATGATTGACAGATTCACCTGCTCAAACTTTAAATAAAAACAACTTAAATTCAATTGAATTGACTGCAAAGACAAGGGCTTGGCATTGTCTTGCTGAAATAAGCAGGGGCGTCCATGATAACGTCGCTTGGATGCCGACATATGTTTGCTCCAAAACCTGTATGTACCTTTCAGCATTACTGGTGCCTTCACAGATGTGTAAGTTACCCATGCCTTGGGCACTAATACACCCCCATACCATCACAGATGCTGGCTTTTGAACTTTGCGCCTAGAACAATCCGGATGCTTCTTTTCCTCTTTAGTCCGGAGGACACGACGTCCCCAGTTTCCAAAAACGATTTGAAATGTGGACTCGTCAGACTACAGAACACTTTTCCACTTTGCATCAGTCCATCTTAGATGAGCTTGGGGCCCAGCGAAGCTGGCGGCGTTTCTGGGTGTTGTTGATAAATGGCTTTGGCTTTGCATAGTAGAGTTTTAACTTGCACTTACCTTACAGATGTAGTGACGAACTGTAGTTACTGACAGTGGTTTTCCCCTTTATTTAGAAAAGTATCGAAATACATTTTTGTATTTGGTATCGGGACAACACTATTTGGAATATAGGACATGCAGTTTTTATTTTTTGGGGTGGTATAGCTCGGCTGGTAGAGCGGCCGTGCTAACAACTTGAGGATTCCAGGTTCGAGCCCCGCTTCCGCCATCCTCGTCACTGCCCTTGTGTCCTTGGGCAAGACACTTTACCCACCTTCTCCCAGTGCCACCCACACTGGTTTAAACGTAACTTAGATATTGGGTTTTCACTATGTAAAGCGCTTTGAGTCACGAGAGAAAAGCGCTATATAAATATAATTCACTTCACTTCACTAATTCACTGATTTTACAGTCACTCTGGTTACACTTCTTTTGCTAAAAAGTTACTGAATCGATTTCAGCTTATTTTATTGTTAAAAAAAAATGTAGGGACGGCGTGGCGCAGTGTAAGAGTGGCCGTGCGCAACCCGAGGGTCCCTGGTTCAATCCCCACCTAGTACCAACCTCGTCATGTCTGTTGTGTCCTGAGCAAGACACTTCACCCTTGCTCCTGATGGGTGCTGGTTAGCGCCTTGCATGGCAGCTCCCTCCATCAGTGTGTGAATGTGTGTGTGAATGGGTAAATGTGGAAGTAGTGTCAAAGCGCTTTGAGTACCTTGAAGGTAGAAAAGCGCTATACAAGTACAACCCATTTCTCATTTATTTATTACTTTTTATCCTATTAGTTATGCAACATTTTATTTAATTATATATTTATTTATTATTTAATTTACTGTATGTATACAAAATACAAGTAATAAATATGAAGATTAATATAAATTTAAAAATATATGTATATATATATATATATATATATATATATTTTTTTAGTTTTATTTAATAATTTATTTATTTAATATTTGATTTATTTATTATTTATTTAATTTTTTTATTTAAAAAAAATAAAAATAAAAATATATACATTTATATATTTATATTTATTTTTTATTTATATTAGTCTTCATATGTCTTTCTTGTATTTTATTCTTTATCTCTACACACGGTTCTTACTATTTTACAAGTTTTATTATTTTTACTTTCCAACGTTCCTCAGATGAGCCATCTGCCTCAGGGGGGGGTTATCGGCCGTGCTTGTGGGGACGCTTTTGTGTCAGCGCCCTGGTGACCATGGTCTGATGACCTCCTGGTGCAGATGGCTCCTGTGATAGTGTTTACTCACATGTCTCCTCTGTACTCAGCCATGCAACCATTGGTCAATATAGTTGCATATGTGTGTGTTTTAACTTTGTAAAGCACTTTGCGTTGCATTTCTTTTATGCATGAAAAGCGCTTTATAATTAAAGTTTGATTTGATGATTTGATTCGATATCTTACCGGTAACCTCTAATTATGATTTGAATCGAATCGATCTTAAAACATGCGATTAATCGCCATTAAATATTGTGACCTGTCTCAGACTTAGACTTAGACTTCCTTTTTATTGTCATTCAAATTTGAACTTTACAGCACAGGTAAGAACGAAATTTCGTTACATAAGCTCATGGTAGTGCAGGATAAAAAAGCAATAAGGTGCATATATAAATAAATAAATAGGTTACTGTACAGATAAATATAATTGTACTTTTTCACATGCGTCCACGTTTATGGATGTATGTTATATTGTAAAGTAAATTTGTACAGCCGATATGGGCTTATACAGCAACAATATGATTTGCCTGAGAAGCAACAACAACAACAACAAAAAAATACAAAAAAAATAAAATAAAATAAAAAAATAAATACAAATAAAATAAAATAAAAATAAATAAATACAATAAAATTAAAAAAATTAAAAAGTAAAATATTGTGACCGTTTGACGGTTCTCGTATTTACACTTAAAATTTGAAGGATCCTGTAACATTTGGCTCCAGTCGTGACCTCATCGCCGCCTAATGCGTCTCGATCAAATTCCACTTCCTGTGCGCTTGTCCCCTCGCCTTCCTGTGTGAAGTCATTGCTGAGCGTAACCATGTTAATTAAGGCTGAGCATCTGGTTCTCCCGGGCCAAGCGCCCTCTCATCGATCCCCCCCTCCAAGGTGCCTTCCTGCCGACTCCTTCTCTCCGCTTCCCCCTGCGCTAAGTTGCTGTGAGCGGCCTGATGGCGCAGACAGGCGGGTCGTTGTGAGCGGCGGCGCCCACTGGGGAATGAGGATGCGTGGGGCGGTTGAGCTAACGCAATCAGCGTCATCTGGGTCCAGAAGCGGCGTGAAGTAAGGAGCCAAAGGAGCCAGGAGGGAGAGGTCACGGGAGCTGAAGTCATCCTCCCCAGGGGCCCGTGGCCAAGGTTACCTCGGGCCGAGAGAGGGCTTGTAAACCGGTCCGACCCCTGCAGAGAGCCGGTGATGTCAGACTCTTATCCCGAGATCAGATGCAACACATCAGAAGGTCGAGGATGTCGTCGTGGCTTGTGCAGCCCTTTGAGACACTCGTGATTTGGGGCTATATAAGTAAACTTTGGTTGATTGATTGATTGATTGATTGATTGAAGGTGGTACAAACTGGTATTGATATTGAAAACTTGCATGTTTTTAGTGTTCAACTGTCACCTTTGAGTCCAGTAGTGGTTTCCCGATACCAATATTTTGGTACCGGTACCAAAATGTATTTCGGTACTTTTCGGTACTTTCCTAAATAAAAAGGACCACAAAAATTGGCTTTATTTTAACAAAAAATCTTAGGGTACATTAAACATATGTTTCTTATTGCAAGTTTGTCCTTCAATAAAATAGTGAACATACAAGACAACTTGTCTTTTATTAGTAGGTAAACAAACAAAGGCTCCTAATTTAGCTGCTGACATATGCAGTAACATATTGTGTCATTTATCATTCTATTATTTTGTCAATGTTATGAAGGACAAACTGTAAAAAATAATTTTTAATCTACTTGTTTATTTACTGTTAATATCTGCTTACTTTCTCTCTAAAAAAAGTTTTAAAAAGTCAAAAAATTTTAAAAATATTAAAAAATAAATAAAAAATATTTTAAAAAAATTTAAAAAAATTCAATTTTTTTTTTTTTATTTACAATTTTTTTAAAAATGTTTTAAAAATTTTAAAAAAAATTTACAAAAAATTTCAAATTTTTTACAAAAAAAAATAAAAAATAAAAATTAAGTTTAAAAAATTAAAAAAATTAAAAACAATTTTTTTAAGTTAAAACATGATTTTTAAGGTATTAGGTATTACACTAAAATGTAATAATAATTTATTCTTCTGTTGTTTGATACTTTACATTAGTTTTGGATGATACCACAAATTTAGGCATCAATCCCATACCAGGTAGTTACAGGATCATACATTGGTCATATTCAAAGTGCTCATGTGTCCAGGGACGTATTTTCTGAGTTTATAAACATAATATAAATTATTTTTTAAAAGATAGAAGATTTTGTGATGCTAAAAAATATCGATGTAATCATAGTATCGACTAGATACGCTCCTGTACTTGGTATCATTATAGTGGATGTTAGGTGTGGATCCATCCAAGGCGTTTGTTTATATTGTAGCAACCCGGAAGAGTTGGTGCTGCAGGGAATTCTGGGAATTTGTTCTGTAGTGTTTATGTTAGGCTGCGGTGCAAATATTCTCCAAAAATGTTTGTCATTGTTGTTTAGTGTGGTTTTACTATATGGCACATATCTATGACAGTGTTGGTGTTGTGCATACGGCCACCCTTAGTGTGACATGTATGGCTGTTGACTAAGTATGCCCTTCATTCACATGTGTGTAAGTGTGGTCAAAGTAAGGATTGGAGTGAAATCTTGACTTTGTCAACTATAGACCATTATATAGTCATGTCTTAAATCACATCTTCCTGAGGGCATTTCAGTGGTATAACTTCACTTGTATCTTTAGTTATTAAGCCAAAATGTGTCCGTTCTCCCTTTTCTGTCTACACACTGTCTGCTTGTAAGTACTCCGTGATTGTGCGCTGCCGAACATGCTCGTCTGCATGACACGACGTGACGACGGGTGGGGGACCGGTACTTTTTAGAGGCGGTATAGTACCGAATATGATTCATTAGTATTGGGTGGGGGACCGGTACTTTTTAGAGGCGGTATAGTACCGAATATAATTCATTAGCATCGCAGTACTATACTAATACCGGTATACCTTGCAACCCTAGAGTCCAGTAGGTATTGTTGTTTACCAGCCAAGCACCACAGAGGACAATGAGTAGGTCCAGGAAAATCTGCTTTTATATTCTTATCAGTGACAGATTGGGATGGCCACCCAATCTGGTAGTTTTTGCCAACAAATCTATATTTTAATATTTAAAACAGATTAGGAAGGAAAGAAGGATCTTAATTAGACACACATTGTACAGCACACTGGTACTAGTATAATACTAATACTAATCCAAAATGCAACACAGACAGCTGTATAATAGACTGTATTTATATTATTCACATGTGAATAATGCTGTATAATAGACTGTATTTATATTACTCACATGTGAATAATGCTGTGTAATAGACTGTATTTATATTATTCACATGTGAATAATGCTGTATAATAGACTGTATTTATATTATTCACATGTGAATAATGTTGTATAATAGACTGCATTTATATTATTCACATGTGAATAATGCTGTATAATAGACTGTATTTATATTATTCACATGTGAATAATGCTGTATAATAGACTGTATTTATATTACTCACATGTGAATAATGCCGTATAATAGACTGTATTTATATTATTCACATGTGAATAATGCTGTACAATAGACTGTATTTAAATTACTCGCATGTGAATAATGCTGTATAATAGACTGTATTTATATTACTCACATGTGAATAATGCTGTGTAATAGACTGTATTTATGTTATTCACATGTGAATAATGCTGTATAATAGACTGTATTTATATTATTCACATGTGAATAATGCTGTATAATAGACTGTATTTATATTATTCACATGTGAACAATGCCGTATGATAGACTGTATTTATATTATTCACATGTGAATAATGCTGTATAATAGACTGTATTTATATTATTGACATGTGAATAATGCTGTATAATAGACTGTATCTATGTTACTCACATGTGAATAATGCTGTATAATAGACTGTATTTATATTATTCACATGTGAATAATTCTGTATAATAGACTGTGTTTATATTACTCACATGTGAATAATGCTGTATAATAGACTGTATTTATATTATTCACATGTGAATAATGCTGTATAATAGACTGTATCTATGTTACTCACATGTGAATAATGCTGTATAATAGACTGTATTTATATTACTCACATGTGAATAATGCTGTATAATAGACTGTATTTATATTACTCACATGTGAATAATGCTGTATAATAGACTGTATTTATATTATTCACATGTCAATAATGCTGTATAATAGACTGTATTTATATCACTCACATGTGAACAATGCTGTATAATAGACTGTATTTATATTATTCACACGTGAATAAGGCTGTATAATACACTGTATTTATATTATTCACATGTGAATAATGCTGTATAATAGACTGTATTTATATTATTCACATGTGAATAATGATGTATAATAGACTGTATTTATGTTAATCACATATGAATAATGCTGTATAATAGACTGTATTTATATTCTTCACATGTGAATAATGCTGTATAATAGAATGTATTTATATTATTCACATGTGAATAATGCTGTATAATAGAATGTAATTATATTATTCACATGTGAATAATGCTGTATAATACACTGTGGTGCTGAATTTCCCCCATGTTCACTATTCTATTTAAGGACAAACTTGCAATAACAAACATATGTTTAGTGTACCCTAAGATTTCTTGCAACATAATTCACAGGATTGTGACAATAACCTGATTTAAATATTGCACTTCATTCCCCTGGAGAAATGAATCAACAGCATCCTCAATGGTGCTGCTTGTACAATGTGTTTAATGTACATAGACCGCCCTCAGGGTTTCTGGTCTTACACGCACCACAGATGTCCATTTAATGCAATATATAGTTTTTTATGGTTTAGGTTTCTAGTTTGGGGCATCGGGTCAGTCTCAGCGCTGACGGATGTGTCCAATTACAGTAAATAGGCATTATTAGAGCTCTTTCTGCAAAGCACCAAATGGACCATTTATTGACCATTTGTGCCAAATACATATTAGAAAACATACACTCTATTAGGGTTGCAGGGTATACTACTATGAATCATATTCGGTACTATACCACCTCTAAAAAGTACCGTCTTTCTCCTTGCCGTCACATCATGACATTGCTGGTTTTACGAGCAGAGGAGCATGTTCGGCAGCGCACACACACCGAGTACCTACAAGCAGACACAGTGTGTAGACAGAAAAAGGAGAATGGATGCATTTTGGCTTAAAGATTAACGATAAAGGTGAAGTTATAACACTGAAACCCAGGAAGAGGTGCTTTAAGACATGGCTAGCTAGCTAGCGGCTAACGTCCAGCAGCGGTCGGCAGTGTTGTAGCTACTTCTAAATCACTAATCCTCGTCTCTATGGCGACAAATAAAGTACGTTTCTTACAAGTATCATCCCTGCAGGACGAGGAATAGCTAAACATGCTTCACTATGCACCATAGATCACCTGAATGTAAACAAACGGCATTGGTGGATCTACACCTAACATCCACTGTAATGATACCAAGTACAGAAGTGTATCTAGTCGATACTACTATGATTACATCGATATTTTTTAGCATCACAAAATCTTTTTATTTTATTTTTTTATTTACATTATTTTTATAAACTCAGGAAATATGTCCCTGGACACATGAGGACTTTGAATATGACCAATGTATGATCCTGTAATTACTTGGTATCGGATCCATCCATCCATCCATTTTCTACGGCTTGTCGATACCCAAATTTGTGGTATCATCCAAATCTAATGTAAAGCATCCAACAAAACTTCTGGAGCTTCAGTTTGTTCATGCTGTTAACTATCTGTCGAGCTGCACACGCCGGAAACGAGTAGCAAGGGCAGAATAATGAATGTGTGAAAGCCAATGTGTTTATTTTGCAATTAAGTAAACGTGGTCTCAAAGGAATATCGCCTGCCGGGGCACTTCCTGACGAAACAAGTCCGGCCCCTGACCCCTTGGGCTCTTGAAACTAGGTAGTTAAATAGCCCTGCTTTAGAGTAACTGTACTCTTACGTGGGTAACATTGTGGCTACTCTAACTATCCCTGGTGATATCTATGGTGTATGCCAGCGTCAGCCAAGATGCAATACAAGAATAAACAAAACAGCACCGAAAATTGTTACCGTTGAGTACTGGTATCGATTTCCAGGTACTAGGAATTGGTGCAGTATATGTTCTATTGTGAATTTAGTCTCCACTTTGTGCCATATTTTCGACACTTTATTGCATGGGTGTCAAAGTTTGTGTAATTTCACTTGGCCCTTGAGGCGATATCAAATTAACACTAAAGCTGGCCCGCCGTGTATATACAGCGGCGGTGCCGCGGTAACACCGCATTCACCACTAATTCTAATATTTGTCAACCCTCCCGGGAGTCTTCCAAACTACAGTGCCCCTCCCGAAAATCATTACGTCTGCTTTTCAGCCAGTCCAACGGGTGCTGGCCCAGTCACATTACATGTGCAGCTTCTGCATGCACACGCAATTGAATGCAACGCATACTTCATCAACAGCGATACAGGTTACACTGAGGGTAGCCGAATAAAAAACTTTAACACCACACTGTGAATCCACACCAAACAAGAATGACAAACACATTCCGGGAGAACATCCGCACCGTAACACAACATAAACACAACAGAACAAATACCCAGAACCCTTTGCAGCACTAACTCTTCCAGGACGCTACAAGGTGTGTGTGTGTGGTAGCGGGGGTGTGTTTTGTAGCGTCCCGGAAAAGTTAGTGCTGCAAAGGATTCTGGGTATTTGTGCTGTTGTGTTTATTTTCTGTTACGGTGCGGATGTTCTCCCGAAATGTGTTTGTCATTCTTGTTTGGTGTGGATTCACAGTGTGGCGTATATTTCTAACAGTGTTAAAGCTTTTTATATTAGCACCCTCAGTGTAACCTGTATCGCTGTTGGTGAAGTATGCGTTGCATTCACTCGTGTGTGCATACAGAAGCATATCTTGTGACTGGGTCTGAACGATGTTAGAATGGATGGAAAGTGGACGTGACGATAGCTCGTACATTAAAGGCAGTGCATTTAAGGCACGCCCCCAAGACTGTGGTCCGGGTGGACGAGATATAATGACTGATGAACACCTTCGTTCGATAATGAAGGTTGCCTCAGCTCAAAGCCTGAGCCCCGACATTAATGAACTAGCATCCAAGAAAAGATGGCAGGTATCTGGCTTGGGCACATCAGATTAGATCAGTGTGTTGCAAACTGAGCAGTTTAAAGTCCTGAATGGTTGTTTTATTCATTGTTATTTTATTTTCAAATGTATTAGCCTGTGGAAAAAGGTAATGTTGATATTTACCTCAGAAGGCTGCAAATAGAAAAGAGGCATTCTATTTTTATTTAAATTGCATTTGATATGCCATTTATATTTTTTTATTATTATTATTATTATTTGAAACTCGATTTTGCATGTCACTATAAAGTTATATAAGCCTTGCTTGTTCAATATTTAATGCAAAACTTGTTTGGGTCCCTATTAAAGAGGTTAATTTGTTCAACCTTGGCCCGCGGCTTTGTTCAGTTTTAAATTTTGGCCCACTCTGTATTTGAGTTTGACACCCCTGCTTTATCGGAACGATACTGTCATGAAAATGAATATATGAGACGGGAAGTCAAAAGACGACATGTCCTCTCACTCTTGTCCTTTGCTCTTTGCCCTCGGCTTGTCCACATGTCCCTCGCTCCCCCTCCGCACCCTCACTCAGGAGGCAGCAGGGCCCACCGCAGCCCCCTTATCAACACACCCAGCCCATCCCCGGGAGGGCTGAGCCGGGGATGCCCCCAAAACAAAGACCCCATCACATTGGGGTTACCCCCCCTCTCTCACTTTTGTCCCTGAAACAGATTTGTCTGGGTCGCTGAAAGGCACCATTCCTGGCCCCATTCACTGTGTCCGTCCTTAATGGGCTGTTCAAGTCTGCGCTAAAATGGTTAAACACGAACCTCTCAGCTTCCAGCGCCATTAAATCACTGCTGGTTAGGGCCAATAGGGGACCGGTGCTTATGTGGCGTGGAAAGCTCAGTAAATTGACTTCATTTGGACCTAGATTAGACATTGATGAAAGCACCATTTAGGAATGGACACTTGATAGCTGCTCTTTTGTTTATTCTTGGATTGCATCTTGGCTGACGCCACGGTAGAGTGGCCAAAAATGTTACCCACTCTAATTTAAGGCTTAGTGGCCACATGCGTGGACAGCACCTTTTAGCTCGTATTTCCAAAATTGTGTACACTACTGAATTGGGGTCTTATGGCCGCTCATGTGGACACTTATACTGCCATCTGGTGGTGTCAGAAGAGTATAACATACAATGGAATTTGGAAGAAAAAAAAAGTGTAAAAATAAGAATTAGCATATCACTAAACATGAAGTACACATTCGTGTACTTATGGACTAAGTACATCATATCAAAAGATGATTCTTAGTTTTTTTCTAATTAGGGTCCAATAAGCCCAAATAGCAAAGAAAAATTAAAAAATGCATGTAAACAAACAGCTTGGGCCTTAAGAGGTTAAAGCAGGGCTATTTAACTACCTAGTCCAAGAGCCCAAGGGCTCAGGGGCCGGACATCGAAATGCGGATGTTTCATCAGGAAGTGCCCCCGCAGGTGATATTCCTTTGAGACTTTGTTTACTTAATTGCAGAATAAACACATCGGCTTTCACAGCAGCTATTTTGCAGCTATACAGATAGTTAACGGCATGAACAAACAGAAGCTCCAGAAGTGTCGTTGAGGATTGATGTTCCTTCTTTCGAAATTTGTCTCCTCGCTCAGTTTTATTTTTTCACACTTCTTCCTTCATTCAGGTTTGTAAGACTAAACATTAAAATAAACATACCAAAAGTATAACATCCATTGTGTATTTTTCATAAATAAGATAGAAGGTTTCGCGTTAATACGTTCACACAATTAACTACAAAAATTTACACATAGAAAAATTAAACAACATTGCACAAAATGTATGTATGTGACTCATCACAATTAAACTTAAGGTGTAGTGTTATCGCTCCCTACTGGTCGAATTTAGCGCCACATGTATTAAACAAGACAGGGTTACTCGCAGACAAAAAACTAAAATAAAGTCGCAATTTCAGTACAAAACAAACTAGATATCTTTCTGCACAATATCTACTTACAAATGTTTTACCAAGTTTCGTAATGAAGCTTCCACCGTTGTCGCTGCTTGTTTAGAACACTGTGTCCGTCGTTTTAATAGGTCCGACAGGAAACAATGACTCGAGCACTTGTTCGGAGCAGAACATTCATACTTTGTTGTCCAGTTGTTGTTAAAAGTCTGATTTTAGCAATTTATTTAGATTTTTTTTTCGGGATGAATGAGTACCGTATTTTCCGCACTATAAGGCGCACCGGATTATTAGCCGCACCTTCTATGAATTACATATTTCATAATTTTGTCCACCAATAAGCCGCCCCGGACTAAAAGCCGCGCCTACGCTGCGCTAAAGTGAATGTCAAAAAAACGCTGCGCTAAAGTGAATGTCAAAAAAACAGTCAGATAGTTCAGTCAAACTTTAATAATATATTGAAAACCAGCGTTCTAACAACTCTGTCCCAAAATGTACGCAAATGTGCAATCACAAACATAGTAAAATTCAAAATGGTGTAGAGCAATAAATAGCAACATAATGTTGCTCGAACGTTAATGTCACAACACACAAAATAAACATAGCGCTCACCTTCTGAAGTTATTCTTCATTCGTAAATCCTTCGAATTCTTCGTCTTCGGTGTCCGAATTGAAAAGTTGCGCAAGCGTGGGATCCAAAAATGGCCGGTTCCGTCTCGTAGAAGTCATCGGGAGTCAGTGTCGCTGTTGTTGTGCAGCAGTTCTGTGAATCCTGCCTTCCGGAAAGCTCGGACCACAGTTGTGACCGAAACTATCTGCCCAGGCATTTACGATCCACTGGCAGATGTTGGCGTATGTCGACCGGCGCTATCTGCCCGTCTTAGTGAAGGTGTGTTCGCCTTCGGAGCTGTGTGAAAAAAGCCACCCGGCCTCTTCGCGTAAACTTCCCTTAACCACTCGCTCATCTTTTCTTCATCCATCCATCCCTTCGAGTTAGCTTTTATGATGACGCCGGCTGGAAAGGTCTCTTTTGGATGGGTGGAAGTTAGCATGGCAAGCTAGAACCACAGTGAAGGATGACTCCTCATTCCCTGTGGTGCGAATATTCACCGTACGTGCTCCCGTTCCACAGTGCAGTTCACAGGAATATCAGTTGCTGTGAAATACGGTAGTAATCCGTGTGCGGATGGAGAGATTGCGTCTTTTTATGATCCGGATCCTTGTCGCGTAGTAGGAGCCATTTTGTGGTCTTTACAGATGTAAACAGGAAATGAAACGTACGGTGATATCCGCGCGTTTTTTCTTCTTCTTCCGGGGGCGGGTGAAGCGCTTCCTGTTCTATGGGGGCGGGTGCTTTCCTTGGCAGTTGCTTGCGTAGAAGAAGAAGCGCTTCCTGTTCTACCGGGAAAAAAGATGGCGGCTGTTTACCGAAGTTGCGAGACCGAAACTTTATGAAAATGAATCGTAATAAAGCGCACCGGGTTATTAGGCGCACTGTCAGCTTTTGAGAAAAATTGTGGTTTTTAGGTGCGCCTTATAGTGCGGAAAATACGGTAGTCTTCTTCTACTCACCCCACTCCTGCTTCATTGTGACACATATGCCTTGCTGTTTCCCCCTGTGGGGTGGCGGGAGTACTGCATACATGAGCAACCCTAGTTTCAATGGTTTCATCAATCATTTGGGTGATGTTCGGCGGACCAAATGAAAAGCTTTGGCGGGCCGGATGCGACCCGTGGGCCACCAGCTCTAAAGTAATTTGACTCAAGTAAAAAGTAGTCATCCAAATAATTACTTGGGCAAGAGTAAGTAGTTGGTAAAAAAACAACAAAAAAAAACTAGTTAAAATACTGGGTGACTAGTAAGTAACTTCTGGTTTATTTACTGGAGTAGCTATTTTTTAATGGTAGTTACACTACATCCGTAGTTTGTGTGTGTTTGTGTGTGGGCATGTGAGAAATGGAGAGACCCTAATACAGCAAGTACTACAAAATATGCACATATTACTGTTCCTTATGACAGTATATATGAATATATGCATGTATATATATATATATATATATATATATATATATATATATATATATATATATATATATATATATATATATATATATAGAAAGCATCCAGTAACAAACGTGTCCGCATCATTCAACTTACTGCATCATGCGCTTAACTTAATGAACTAGGTGTTGCCAAAAAAAAAAATCAATTACCACCTTGCTTCAACTTAAAGACAGCTCCAGATGGTTCATAATAAATCGGTGTTTGAGTCCTTTCACCTAAACAAACGTTCTAAAATTCCACACTACAGAATAATACAAGTATTTATGATTTGTGTGAACAAAAACAAAAAAAATCCTTTTCGTTTTGTTAAAAATATATTTTTAAGGACTCCCCAATCATGGCCCTGCTGGTCTTTTTATATTTTTACACAACTTCAGGGATGAAGGGATCCTGATTTGGACCATTTTTTGTTGACTTCCTGATGCACTTTGCCGGGGCCTGCTGGAAGCGATCAGGCGTCCCCCCTCAGTGTGGGAACTTCTCGTGAATCCTGGGCCTTTCCCAAAACGTCAAAATTCGGCTTGTCATTTGTGGTCGGCGGCGGTGTGCGTGTGTGTGTGTGTGTGTGTTTGGAACACGCTCCCATGCTGCCTTACACACACACACACAGAAATACCTTGCCAATGGTTCACATGCGCGTAAATACGCACACGCCGCAGCTGCAGCGCGTTGTGGGTGACGGCTGATCAGAGAGCGGGATGCTCCACTCCCCGCCGAGTGGAAATAAATCTTGGCTCCTTCTCAACCTACAGCAAGGCGAGGAATAATAAATGGAAAGGAAACGGTGTTGACTTCTTTGCGGTTTGTGCTGCCGTGTGGTTTCTCCACTGTTATCACGGCTGCACCAATCATACCCCTTTTTATTATTTTTTTCGTCTGGGAGGAGGGTTGTCCACACCGGGGGAGGGGGGGGAGGTTAAGAGGTCTGTCCCTTTTTATTTCCTTCTCCTCCCCGTGCTGAGCGAGGGTCCATTGAAGAGCAATAACACAATGTGTTGCCGTGGGTGTTCTTCGGAGGTGGGGGTCTGCTAGCCCCTGAGGGATCCACGCCTCCTTCCTCTTTTTCCCCTGCATTTGCTTGCAGAGGCTGTACCTTCTGAGTGGGTTTGTCCCTCCTGGGCGGGGGGAAAAGTCGTAGGTGCCGTGGCCACACCCCCCTTGACCTCGGGTTGGAAGCAAACAGGCAGGCGCTTCCAGAAGGTGCACGTCTCGCACCGGATTGTGTACTCTCCAAGACCTGCAACCTTCTCCCGGATCCTCTTTCTCGTCCGTGGACTGCTTTGATATCGGCGTGGGCATGTTTGGCCAGCGTGGGGTCCTCCTCCACGTGAGGCAGGTGTGTCGGAAGTAAGCTGCAGGACGCAACATGAGTTTGATGCTTTGCCGCTTGGATCCAAAGAAGCTTACGATGAAACTGGTAGGCTGAACATAACATTTCTATTGTTTTGCATATGGCTGAAAACCGTATCACAATATAAGTGTTTTAGGGAACACTTTAGTATGGGGAACATATTATAAGTAACAAAGACTTAATTTAGAGTTATTTGGTTAGGGTTAGGGTTAGGGATAGGGATAGGGTTAGGGTTAGGGTTAGGGTTAGGCTTAGGGTTAGGGTTAGGGTTAGGGATAGGGTTAGGGTTATATAAATAAATGATAAATGGGTTATACTTGTATAGCGCTTTTCTACCTTCAAGGTACTCAAAGCGCTTTGACAGTATTACCACATTCACCCATTCACACACACATTCACACACTGATGGCGGGAGCTGCCATGCAAGGCGCTAACCAGCAGCCATCAGGAGCAAGGGGTGAAGTGTCTTGCCCAAGGACACAACGGGCGTGACTAGAATGGTGGAAGGTGGGGATTGAACCCCAGTAACCAGCAACACTCCGATTGCTGGTACGGCCACTCTACCAACTTCGCCACGCCGTTATTTGGTTAGGGTTCAGTGTTTCCCACAGTACAGGCATCTATTTGTGGTGGTGTGGTCGGCGGCCGGGCGGGGGGGGGGGGGGGGGGGGGGGGGGTGGGCAGCGGCGATGACCAAGAAGAACGCGGAGTTGGAATATAATTACAACATTTTATGTACATATTTATATACAAATTTGAACAATTAGTGATTCACTGAAATATATTTATTAATTGTGGTTCTTACAAAAAATATATCTTATAAAATATAAAAGCTAAAATGTCTCTTAAAGCTCTGCCCCTTTAATTAGTGAATACTAAATAATTTAACTTTAGCCTACTACTACAACCATATTATTTACCAGCAACATGAAGTGAAACAGAGGCAGAGGTGTCCTGCCAGTCAGTCAACCTCCTCCTCCTCCTCCTCCTCCTCCTGCTGCTGCTGCTGAACAGGTCGCACCTGTGGTCCGAACTGTAGGCCTACCTCCTCTCCAAGTCGAGCCCTTTTCGGCCGTTGAAAATATTTTTCTATACTCATCTGTGTGAAGGAGTGAACATCCAACATTAGAATTTATTACTAACGAGCAGAACCGCTCTATGTACAGTGCCGTCTAACCTTAAGCGGCAGCAGCTCAACACATGCAGGGTTCAACGTTAAGGTTTTTTTCTACTTGCCTGACTTCTCAAATCTACTTGCCCCAATATTTGTACTGCCTAGGTTTTTTTCTGGCTGTGTAGTGCTCATGGCTTATATCTTAATAGAATCCTTCCCGTTGACTATTTACAACACTACACAGTATTTATTATTATTATTATCTATAATTGCATTTAAATGGCATTGCATACATGTAAAATTAAATGCTATTTCACATTATTTGACCAGTAGCAGTTACACTCATCTGAACAGGTCAGCCACCTGTTTAAAGCCCAATCACAGTTGAAATCTTGAAATGAATGGTCTTTAATGGCCAAAACATTAACCTGGACAACATTTTAACAGCTGGTTGGCTCAGATTTTATTCTTTTCATTGCATTCACATGCTGCAGTGGACAGTGGACAATTTAGCTTCAGTCCATGTGTGTTTATTGACAACATGGTTATAACCTGGACACGTTAGCTCGTCGGTATTGTAACACGTGACTGTTACTACGAGTGTCTGCCCCGGGCCACGAGTCAAACAGCGGCGGTGTTAATGAAGCAGCGTCAGGCTGCTCACCGTCAGTGAAACGCTCGGTGAAATCACGGATTAACGTTAAATATATGACGAGCCGCGAGCGATGCAGCTATAACCTATCTACTAGTGATGGGTTGATGAGGCGTCATGAAGCGTTTTGACACATTGCAAAACTGTATTGATACTGTGTCGATACTGTGTCACTAAATACTGACATCTGCTGGACATTAAAAATCCCTACAGGCAACCTATGGACCGACTCAACTGACACTGATTTTATGACCTAGTACAGTGGTTCTCAAATGGGGGTACGCGAACCCCTGGGGGTACTTGAAGGTATGCCAAGGGGTACGTGAGATTTTTAAAAAATATTCTAAAAATAGCAACAATTCAAAAATCCTTTATATATTTATTGAATAATACTTCAACAAAATATGAATGTAAGTTCATAAACTCAGTGAAGCACAAGCTCAGGTTTGTCACTAAAATGTCTGTCAAAAAGAACTGTGAAAAGAAATGTAACTATGCAATATTCAGTGTTGACAGCTAGATTTTTTGTGGACATGTTCCATAAATATTGATGTTAAAGATTTATTTTTTTTGTGAAGAAATGTTTAGAATTAAGTTCATGAATCCAGATGGATCTCTAATACAATCCCCAAAGAGGGCACTTTAAGTTGATTATTACTTCTAGGTGTAGAAATCTTTATTTATAATTGAATCACTTATTTTTCAACAAGTTTTTAGTTATTTTTATATCTTTTTTTTCCAAATAGTTCAAGAAAGACCACTACAAATGAGCAATATTTTGCAATGTTATACAATTTAATAAATCACAAACTGATGACATAGTGCTGTATTTTACTTCTTTATCTTTTTTTTTTTCAACCAAAAATGCTTTGCTCTGATTAGGGGGTACTTGAATTTAAAAAAAAATCACAGGGGGTACATTGCTGAAAAAAGGTTGAGAACCACTGACCTAGTATATACAATAATATAAACCAAGTCATTGTATTTCATTTAGGATTATTTCATAACTTCATTTAAATAAAAATATATTTTTTGTCTTTTTTAGATACAGTCAATAAATAATGTGAACATGTATCATAACATGGAAATCTAAGAGAACGTGTTGTGAATGAGGATGCTTGTGGACCTGGAAATTATTATTTATTTATTTTTACACATTTTTATTTAAAAAAAAACAGTTTTTCCAACATATTCAATTTTAGACGCTTTCTCTTCTTAGTTATTATTTCTCCGGCTGTAGAAAAGAGCCGCTCACAGGGCACAGAGGAGGCGTCAGTGCGACACAGTTCGCGTATCGGTCACGTGACCAAAACAGCCGTGATCGGTCACGTGACTTTCTAAAAGCGGTACGCGCACCGACACAGGGTTTCGCTCTATGAGCTCGACGCATGCGCCGATGCATCGGTGTTGCCGGACCCATCACTACTATCTACCTATAACACCTGTAAAAATGAAGCAATGCTACCACGCTAGCAAGCGTTAGCTCGCCAACTATGAGCCACCAAGCTGCTAACTGTCGCCAAAAGGCACCATTTAAGTTTTTTTCCC
>NC_084562.2:16945000-17005000 GCF_033978685.3 Nerophis lumbriciformis | reverse complement strand
ATATCGGCTGCTGAGTTTAATTTTTTAATGTTTTCTGCTAGTGGTGTGCCTCTGCATTTTTTCAATGAAAAAAATGTGCATTGGCTCAAAAAAGGTTGAAAAACACTGGTAATGGCGTTCTTAGGTCAAAATGTTGCATAGATGATGTTTTACAGATCATCTTCAAGCCGCTTTCTGACAGTCGCTTCAGGATGCGCCGTTTTGTGGGCGGTCTTATTTACGTGGCTCACCTTCGGCAGCGTCTTCTCCCCGTCATCTTTGTTGTAGCGGTGTAGCGTGCAAGGACGGGAGTGGAAGAAGTGTCAAAAGATGGAGCTAACTGTTTTAATGACATTCAGACTTTACTTCAATCAATAACGGAGCAGCATCTCCTCATCCGCCGGACATGTGCCGTGAAAAACCGTCCGTCCGGAAGTCTGTAATAACTCCAGTACCTTGGGTGAATAATGTAAACTCACTACACCGGTATGTTTTAGCGCTTTCATGGCGAGTTTACTGACAGATATAAGTAAGAACTTTACACTACTTTATATTAGAAATGGCAACAGTGGAGGATGAATGTCACATAACAAGAAGATAGAGAAAAAGAAGAAGCTTATCGACTACGGTGTCGGATGCACGCAAATTTTCAGGACTTATGCAGATCCCAAATACAGATCAGCAGGTACCAGAAGGTAAGAAAAGTTGCTTTTGCATAATATTGCGAAACAAAACGCCAGATAATATGTCTTTCCTTATACACACACCATTAAAAAAAATGTATGTTGAAGCACAGTACAAACCATCAAGCGGTGCAGCTTCATAGCTTACCAAAGTCGTACTAAAACATTTTGATAGATTTTTGAGCGCTGTGTGTAACGTTCTATATTTTCAATGGAACATATAAAATGTTGCTGTTGTTTACTTGAGTCATATTGCCATCATAGTGTAGTCTACACGTATCTCTTATGTATGACTGCCATTTATTGGTCACACTTATCATTTCACCATGTACCAAATAAAATAGCTTCGAGGTCGGTAAGCAAAACCAGAATTATTCCTTACATTAGGTGCACCGGGTTATAAGGTGCACTGTCGAGTTTTGAGGGGAAAAAAATGATTTTAAGTGCACCTTATAGTCCGGAATATACGGTATTACATGTAAAAATTTGTATTTAAAATGTAACCTTCCTCTGATTATAATGCCCTCAGCTGTCAAGGCAGAAAGGAAAGGAAATGTCAACAGAAGCATGGAAAACACTCAAGTAATGTAACCAAAATTGTAAAATCACATTGAACACTTAGCAATAAGCTCTTAAAATGAAGGAGCAAATATGTAAGAATTGCTTAATAACGGGTACCAAAATAGTGTGAAAATGTAAACATAGAGAAACCTGACAAAAACTATTTTTTAGGAAGTTACGGTTGTGCTCTAAAGGGTGAACGCGGCTAAGGTGGTGTGGCTTTAGGTCTGACTACGCTCCGTTTAAAAAAAATGTTTTTTGAAACTTTCGAGGTGACTTTTCCTGTTGTATCCACTATTTGTTCGCTCTCTGCATCACTCATTTTTAGTTTCTCTTCTCACTCCATGCAAAGAATCAACCGCGAGACAACAAGATGGTGCAACCAAACATGATAGTTGATACTGTTACCTGATTGGCTGTTGGCGTGTCGCTTCCACTGGTCAGTGATCACTTCCTACCAGCATTTGTTCATGCAATCAATCTTGCTTTGCCACTTCCAGTTTCTTTAGATCAGGGTTGTCAAACGTATGGAACAGTTTTAATCCTGTACACGGCCTACAAGATGAGTTTGCTAAGCATAAAAATTAGCTGCAATTTTTTAATGAAATAAACTGCAGTTCTGAATGTGTCCACTGGATGCCGCAATAGCAATTTAAGTGTAACCCACGTCATGCATGACACTGTTTAAAGGTGATGTTTCAGCTGACTTTAAGCGCCCTCTGGATTGGCTGCCTCCGCGCCAATCAGCACAGGTGCAAGCAATCAGCTGCTCCAGTTGTGGCTGGCAGCAGATGTCGGCAGACTGATGCAGTATCGACGCTTTCATTGTAAATTATCCACTCGACGGATAAACTAACGAAACACGATACAACATGACCATCATCTTTATAGTTAGAGTTCTGTGCAGCGCTCGTAATTGATTGATGGTGCAATGCGCACCCTGAACTCCATTGTAAAAATGTGTGTTTCTACATTTGTTGTTTGTTTTATTTTATTTGATGCTTAATTATACAATGTTTACATTGGTTATGTGTGTAGTTACGTTTTAATTTGGATACGGTGTCATTTTGATCATTGTTTTGTTTATATTATAATTGGAATATTTGAATGACGATACATGAATGTGTTGTAGCAGTTGCAGATGTCACCAATGCGGCGGTTTGAGGAGACACTCGATTGCTTTTCCAAACACGTCTTTATTGGTGGAAAAGATGGCGCCATAGCACAAGTAGTAATGCACCATTTAATTGTCTTTGCATGTGTTTAATGAAAACTTTTTGCTTTATAGCCGTCAGCGAATAAACATCCATAAATTAGCCGCGGACTTCAATGCGTAGGAAAAAAGTAGCAGCTTATAGTGCAGAATTTATATCTTACACTGATGGATGGCACTTAATTTTGCTGTTAACCAGGATGACAATGACAATAGCGATATTCTATTTATATTATATTATTGTTATTATGTTATATCTATCTATCTATTGAATGAATTATAGTTATAGAAAGAAACACCACCAAAGGCTTTCATATTGTCCGCTGTCTGCTCTGTCGTTCACAAGTTGCAGACATTCTCCGTGTATGTTTTACACCCTAAAAGTGTTTGTCCTTTTTAAACATTCATTTATGTTCCAACACATTTAGAGAGCATTTGTGAACTGTTGAGAGCGATCTATAAAGTTCATTTTATGTTGGTGAATGAGAGACGATGGCAGATTATCATCACACTTCAACATCTCTAACATGCAAATGCTGCCTCTTTGCTAGCTCAGAATTGCAAATGAAAATGTGTTCTTAACCGTCTTACCCTGAGTAAATAAAAGTGAAATAAATATATGAATACATGTAAACAAGGAAGTGAATGTTTGTATACTACATTACCCAGAAGGCTTAGTGCCGTAGACGGGAACAGGAAGTAGGTCTGTTCTATCAGGGAGGACGACGATTGTGTCTTTTAGCAATAAATAGTTGATATGTTGTTACTTTTTGCTGTTTTTTTTACTGAAACCACTACCTGCAGCTTTGGTACTTGGAAGTTGTTGTTGTTTTTCTAATTTGTCCCAATTCCACTTTTGCTGTTGAATTTGAAACACGAGAAAGTGCTCACCTGACACTTTTGAGGTGTGTTGTGAATTATTTAGATTTTTTTTTTTTTATTATTGTATTTTTGACATACGCGGTCCAGAAATACAACTGAACACATGTCAAATGTTATTGGTTTCTCTCCGAGACAAGTACCTCACACAATTAGATATATAAGATAATAAACTAGGAAAAAAACATGCATCATTCAAATATCGAAATAAAGCCACAGACAATCGAGATCCTGAATGTCCCCAACACGGTGCAGCAATACACAAAACCAGACAAAAGGCTCATCAATTATCTACATTTCAATTACTTCTCAATCAGGATGAGTTTAAGATCAGTCTCTTTTACATATTTAAGGAAACAATCCCACTCTTCCTGAAACGTCACAGAATAAGCAGCCTGTTTTTCTCCAATTTACGGAAATAAATAATATCTCTAAACCAGCGGCAGCCTTCCACTTTAGCACAATGAGTCTCCTAGCCAACAAAGTAGTGAATGCTACCAAGTTCTTTTTGAATTTGCTAAGAGAAGATGTTTAGAGCAGGGGTGTCAAACTCATTTTAGATGGGGGGCCACATGGAGAAAAATCTACTCCCAAGTGGGCCGGACTGGTAAAATCACGGCACGATAACTTAAAAATAAAGACAACTTCAGATTGTTTTCTTTGTTTAAAAATAGAACAAGCACATTCTGAAATTGTACAAATCATAATGTTGTTGTTGTTTTTTTTACAATTATCTGTTGCGGTTAGTAGTATATATACTTTGTTTGTCGTTATTTATATTTTCTGAACAAAGTATGTGATAATGTTCATCAGTCAACTCATTGGTGTTAATTTTTGATCCATCAGATAAAAACATTATATCAAAATCAAATTACAGTATGTTATTTGTGTAGATTGATCATTTTTCTCGACTGATGTACAAACCCCGTGTCCATATGAGTTGGGAAATTGTGTTAGATGTAAATATAAACGAAATACAATGATTTGCAAATCATTTTTCAACCCATATTCAGTTGAATATGCTACAAAGACAACATATTTGATGTTCAAACTGATAAACTTTTTTTTTTTTGCAAATAATCATTAACTTTAGAATTTGATGCCAGCAACACATGACAAAGAAGTTGGGAAAGGTGGCAATAAATGCTGATAAAGTTGAGGAATGCTCATCAAACACTTATTTGGAACATCCCACAGGTGAACAGGCAAATTGGGAACAGGTGGGTGCCATGATTGGGTATAAAAGTAGATTCCATGAAATGCTCAGTCATTCACAAACAAGGATGGGGCGAGGGTCACCACCTTGTCAACAAATGCGTGAGCAAATTGTTGAACAGTTTAAGAAAAACCTTTCTCAACCAGCTATTGCAAGGAATTTAGGGATTTCACCATCTACGGTCCGTAATATCATCAAAGGGTTCAAAGAATCTGGAGAAATCACTGCTTGTAAGCAGCTAAGCCCGTGACCTTCGATCCCTCAGGCTGTACTGCATCAACAAGCGACATCAGTGTGTAAAGGATATCACCACATGGGCTCAGGAACACTTCAGAAACCAACTGTTAGTAACTACAGTTGGTCGCTACATCTGTAAGTGCAAGTTAAAACTCTCCTATGCAAGGCGAAAACCGTTTATCAACAACACCCAGAAACGCCGTCGGCTTCGCTGGGCCTGAGCTCATCTAAGATGGACTGATACAAAGTGGAAAAGTGTTCTGTGGTCTGACGAGTCCACATTTCAAATTGTTTTTGGAAACTGTGGACGTTGTGTCCTCCGGAACAAAGAGGAAAAGAATCATCCGGATTGTTATAGGTGCAAAAGTGAAAAGCCAGCATCTGTGATGGTATGGGGGTGTATTAGTGCCCAAGACATGGGTAACTAACACATCTGTGAAGGCACCATTAATGCTGAAAGGTACATACAGCTTTTGGAGCAACATATGTTGCCATCCAAGCAATGTTAACATGGACGCCCCTGCTTATTTCAGCAAGACAATGCCAAGCCACGTGTTACATCAACGTGGCTATTACAGGTACTAGACTGGCCTGCCTGTAGTCCAGACCTGTCTCCCAATGAAAATGTGTGGCGCATTATGAAGCCTAAAATACCACATCGGAGACCCCCGGACTGTTGAACAACTTAAGCTGTACATCAAGCAAGAATGGGAAAGAATTCCACCTGAGAAGCTTAAAAAATGTGTCTCCTCAGTTCCCAAACGTTTACTAAGTGTTGTTAAAAGGAAAGGCCATGTAACACAGTGGTGAACATGCCCTTTCCCAACTACTTTGGCACGTGTTGCAGCCATGAAATTCTAAGGTAATTTTTATTTGCAAAAAAAAAATAAAGTTTATGAGTTTGAACATCAAATATGTTGTCTTTGTAGTGCATTCAATTGAATATGGGTTGAAAAGAATTTGCAAATCATTGTATTCCGTTTATATTTACATATAACACAATTTCCCAACTCATATGGAAACGGGGTTTGTAGATGGAGACTATTGACCAACATACATCCTAGCCAGCCGGACCTTGGTCGTGTTTTGTCATTTCGAAGAAGTCCTTGGTTCCGGTCTTGCAGACACAGTTGCCGTGCCGCATTGATGGTAAATATTGAGCAGGATCTGCGTGACTGTGATAAAAAAAAACAGGGCAGGTGTTAAGCTGTCATGCGGTGCAAATAATTGAGAAAGCTGCTCTGCGTGATTGGCACATTTTGAAGTTGTAGAGTGAGCGCACAATTGAGTTTGCACGTCAAAAACACCCCAGATCCCTATTTCTGTTCTGGGTTTGCCTCCCTCTGTGTGTTCCTCGGCCTCGGTCCTTATCTGGATCTGCTGTGAGGCCACAGAGGAAGAGGAGATGGAAGCAGGGCAGGTTATTACCAGAGTCTAGAGATATGCTGATAAGAGGGCCGCTTTAATTACACACTGCTAACCTCCACGCAGCGGGTCTGACGGGGGTTTGGGGGGCCACGGGGTCAGTGTGTGTGTGTGTGTGTATGTGTGTGTGTGTGTGTATATTTGCATATGTGTGTGTGTGTAAGAATGACTGAGCGATAACAAAACTGCACCCTTGAAACTAGACACACTTCCAAAAATTAAAATGACCTTCCTTTTTTTATTATCAAGTGTAGGCAATGCTGATAATCCTCTCAGCTCCAATACTGACCTATTGATTGTTGTATTGTCATGGTCCTCATGCACGTAGGTTCACTTCTTTTTTAAAGGACTTCTTACAAGTCTAATGCAGGGGTGTCCAAACTTTTTGACTTGTGGGCCGTATTGGGCTTAAAAAATTTGGCAGAGGAACGAATGCCGACTTCATGCATATATACTGTGTATATATATATATATATATATATATATATATATATATATATATATATATATATATATATATATATATATGGTAACATAGAATAGTAACAAAGACTTAATTTAGAGTTATTTGGAGACTAGGGGAACATATTTTAAGTAACAAAGACTTAATTTCGAGTTATTTGGTTAGAGTTAGGGTTAAGGTTAGGGTTAGGGTTAGTAATGGTGAATATGTTCCCCATACTAAAGTGTTACCAGCTTACTGACTTACTTACTTATGTACTTACTTAATGACTAATTAAGAGCAAATATGTTACTAATTTGCATGTCAATAAGCTACTAATTAATGATTAATATGTTCCCCATACTAAAGTGTTACCACATATATATATATATATATATATATATATATATATATATATATATATATATATATATATATATATATATATATATATATATATATATATATATATATATATACATATATATATATATATATATATATATATATAAAAAACATACGTTAGGTCAGGAAAAACACAGAGGCTATTTTATCCATACAAGCCCCTGCTCTTCAGGGGATTTTTATATAATTATATATATAAACATATATATATATATGTATATGTATATTTGAATACATATTATTATAATATAACGGATATATAATTATATTTATTATAATTGGTTATTAAGAGTATGTGAGGGTTCAACTCCTACCTTGTTTACTAAAGTTTTGTAATGAATCAGAAATATCAAGCAGCCAAACTGCGCCAAACATGGAGAGTGTTTTGCATTTTTCCCATCATCCCTTGTAATGGATTTAAATGGGTGTAATTTTTATTTATTTTAATGTTAATTGGACATTTTTTTAAATAATATCCACAAAGTTCAATGAGCAGATTGTGTTTTGTTTGACTGTTTGTTGACTTTTAATGCTGGTTGAGTTGTTGTTGGTTTTTTTTTTGCACTATGACTAAGGAAGGTTGTTTGGATAAATGCTGAGCTGATTTAGTTGCAAGTACAAATAATAGTTGATGGATTTCCGTTGGCAACAAAATGGCAGCTATCAGACCCCTGGCTATTTGTATATGATATGAGCATACCGCTCCCGGCCAAATTGCTTAGTTTGGACACCCCTGGATTAGTCAAACAAACTCATCCAAAAATTACTAATACAATGAATATATGCAAATGTAATGTTTTTGTTTATTTTTTTTGCGCTAAAAACATACAAACATTTATTGAAAAAAAAAAGTTTTTTAATTGTTTTAGTACAAATTCAAGTTTGATTAAAAAAAGTAAAAAAACAAAAAACTGTTTTACACAAACAAAACATTGTAAAACAGTTGTAAGGGTATTGCAAAATGCCCTAATTTAATCCTATTTTGCTGTAACCTGAATGACTCGACACAGCGAGCAGACAAGGACTCCTCACACAACCCCTGCACGGTAGCGTGTCTCAAGGTTAGGACTAAATCGGGAGACACGGCATCCAGTAAGTCAAGTGCGTATTGAGCTCAAATATATCTATTTTGGAGAGTCAACATTTTTTCCATCCTCCGGCAGTTATTTTCAAGCTGGTCTCTCCACTTTCTGATAGATGTTTGCCATACAGCAGACGGCGCGGCCAAGTCGTTTTGCTCTCCCATGCGCCCGCAAAGCCACGCGGCTTTCATGCGCCAAAAACCCAGAGCGAGCAGTGACATGAGGGCCTGAGCACTCTGCGGTCTGCAGCCACTTCAGAAAGACGTGTGTGTGTACAAGTGAAAACAGAAGCCCCGTACTGGGGCCCGGAGAAGAAGAAGCGGCTTAGGCAGCTTAGTGGTGGAAAAGTAGAGAGGTGCATAGGCTGCCTGCTCTCATGGGAATACGGTAGAACCTCTTAAGTTGAATGCCACTGATTTCGAACTATTCACTTTTCAAAATACACTCTATTGCCAAAAGTGTTTGGCCACCCTTTCAAATGATCAGAATCAGGTGTCCTAATCACTTGGCCCGGCCACAGGTGTATACAACCTAGGCATGGAGACTGTTTCTACAAACATTTGTGAACTGGACTCTCACTATTATGTTAGATCCACTATGGACTGGACTCTCACTATTATGTTAGATCCACTATGGACTGGACTCTCACACTATTATGTTAGCTCCACTATGGACTGGACTCTCACTATTATGTTAGATCCACTATAGACTGGACTCTCACACTATTATGTTAGATCCACTATGGACTGGACTCTCACACTATTATGTTAGATCAACTATGGACTGGACTCTCACACTATTATGTTAGATCCACTATGGACTGGACTCTCACTATTATGTTAGATCAACTATGGACTGGATTCTCACTATTATGTAAGATCCACTATGGACTGGACTCTCACTATTATGTTAGATCCACTATGGACTGGACTCTCACACTATTATGTTAGATCCACTATGGACTGGACTCTCTCACTATTATGTTAGATCCACTATGGACTGGACTCTCACTATAATGTTAGATCCACTATGGACTGGACTCTCACTATTATGTTAGATCCACTATGGACTGGACTCTCACTATTATGTTAGATCCACTATGGCCTGGACTCTCACACTATTATGTTAGATCAACTATGGACTGGACTCTCACACTATTATGTTAGATCCACTATGGACTGGACTCTCACTATTATGTTAGATCCACTATGGACTGGACTCTCACTATTATGTTAGATCCACTATGGACTGGACTCTCTCTATTATGTTAGATCCACTATGGACTGGACTCTCACTATTATGTTAGATCCACTATGGACTGGACTCTCACTATTATGTTGGATCCACTATGGACTGGACTCTCACACTATTATGTTAGATCCACTATGGACTGGACTCTCACTATTATGTTAGATCCACTATGGACTGGACTCTCACTATTATGTTAGATCCACTATGGACTGGACTCTCACTATTATGTTAGATCCACTATGGACTGGACTCTCACTATTATGTTAGATCCACTATGGACTGGACTCTCACACTATTATGTTAGATCCACTATGGACTGGACTCTCACTATTATGTTAGATCCACTATGGACTGGACTCTCACACTATTATGTTAGATCCACTATGGACTGTACTCTCACTATTATGTTAGATCCACTATGGACTGGACTCTCACTATTATGTTAGATCCACTATGGACTGGACTCTCACTATTATGTTAGATCCACTATGGACTGGACTCTCACACTATTATGTTAGATCCACTATGGACTGGACTCTCTCACTATTATGTTAGATCCACTATGGACTGGACTCTCACTATAATGTTAGATCCACTATGGACTGGACTCTCACTATAATGTTAGATCCACTATGGACTGGACTCTCACACTATTATGTTAGATCCACTATGGACTGGACTCTCACTATTATGTTAGATCCACTATGGCCTGGACTCTCACACTATTATGTTAGATCCACTATGGACTGGACTCTCACTATTATGTTAGATCCACTATGGACTGGACTCTCACACTATTATGTTAGATCCACTACGGACTGGACTCTCACACTATTATGTTAGATCCACTATGGACTGGACTCTCACTATTATGTTAGATCCACTATGGACTGGACTCTCACACTATTATGTTAGATCCACTATGAACTGGACTCTCACTATTATGTTAGATCCACTATGGACTGGACTCTCACTATTATGTTAGATCCACTATGGACTGGACTCTCACACTATTATGTTAGATCCACTATGAACTGGACTCTCACTATTATGTTAGATCCACTATGGACTGGACTCTCACACTATTATGTTAGATCCACTATGAACTGGACTCTCACTATTATGTTAGATCCACTATGGACTGGACTCCCCCGGGGTCCCACATCTGTGATCCCCTCCAAGATGTATCATTGTCATCCCATTGGGTTTAGTTTTTTCTTGCCCTGATGTGAGATCTGAGCCGAGGATGTCGTTGTGGCTTGTGCAGCCCTTTGAGACACTTGTGATTAAGGGCTCTATAAATAAACTTTGATTGATTGATTGATTGATTGATTGATTGATTGATTGATTGATTGATTGATTGATTGAAAGAATGCAGCTCAGTGATTTCCAGTGTGGAAGTGTCAAATCCAGTCGTGAAATTTCCTCGCTCCTAAAATATTCCAAAGTCAACTGTCGGCTTTATTATTTAAAAAAATGGAAGAATTTGGGAACAACAGCAACTCAGCCACCAAGTGATAGGCCAGGTAAACTGCCAGGGGGTCAGCGGATGCAGTGAAAGGACCTTTGAATGCTCCAGGATACCAAAACATTTTGGACAATTCCATGCTCCCAACCTTGTGGGAACAGTTTGGAGCAGGGCCCCTTCCTCTTCCAACATGACTGTGCACCAGCGCACAAATCAAGGTCCATAAAGACATGGATGACAGAGTCTGGTGTGGATTGACTTGACTGGCCTGCGCAGAGTCCTGACCTGAACCCGATAGAACACCTTTGGGATGAATTAGAACGGAGACTGAGAGCCAGGCCTTCTGGGTGTCACCTCACCAATGCGCTTTTGGAAGAATGGTCGAAAATTCTTATAAACACACCCCGCAACCTTGTGGACAGCCTTTCCTAGAAGAGTTGAAGCTGTAATAGCTGCAAAAGGTGGACCCACATCATATTGGGTTAGGAATGGGATGGCACTTCAAGGTCATATGTGAGTCAAGGCAGGTGGCCAAATACTTTTGGCAATATAGTGTAAGTCAGCCTTCGAAGATCCAATCTTCGAATACTTTGCGATGTTTGATGTTAGCGCCTCAACGCTAAACACACGTGTTGATTTTGTTAACGTTTCAGTGTGCAGGAGACGGCGGCCGTTGTTTGGACAATTTTCCCAAGAGTGTGTGGCGTGCACAGGTGTGGAGTGTTTGTACTTAACAAGTGACTTCTAGCTTTAACAAGTGACCAAAGTGGAAACACTAAAACACTTCACTCTGTATTAAACGAGGCAGGTGTCCAAGAGTGGATGGATTCATTCTTTCACAGTTGTCCCTCGTTTAGCGCAGCTAATTGGTTCCAGGGTCTGACAAAAGCAAGGTCCATAAAGTCTCAGGTTGTCACGGTATTTGGCGTAGGTGAATGGGTTATACTTGTATAGCGCTTTTTTCTACCTTCAAGGTACACACGAAAAAATGCTGGGTTCATTTTGATAACCCAATTTATGAGTTGCTAGTGTTGGGTTAAATTTTGGAGTTATTTTTTATGAATAGCAATCCATTTTTTGGGTTATAAGGGTATTATTTTAAATCCATTTCTGGGCTTTCACAATTATGAACCATTTTTTAAGGTTGTTTTTCAACGAGTAACGCATTTATATATATATATATATATATATATATATATATATATATATATATATATATACTGTATACTGTATATAATATGTTGATATTATATATTTTATATTGCTACCATGGTACATTTTCAGTCTACTTTATACCTGCATTATCCTTTCCATCCTTACCCTTTCCGTCCTTTGTAACTGGGCTACTGTGTGGAACAATTTCCCTTGTGGATCAATAAAGTTTGTCTAAGTCTAAGTCAAGGGCGGGACTAAAATGGCGGAAGATGGGGACCGAAATAGGCACCCTCAAAATATATTTAGTAAGAAAATATTTATATTTATTTCCCTTTTGATATTAAAAAAAAAAAAAAAAAAAAAATCATGTACTGCATGCAATTGCATATCTTTTCAAATCCCCCCGCTATCCCAAAAGGGACAAGCGGTAGAAAATGGATGGATAGTAAGAAAAGATTAAGCATTGTATCCCCCCGCGACCCTGAAAGGGACAAGCGGTAGAAAATGGATGGATGGATAGTAAGAAAATGTATATATTAATTTCCCTTTTGACATTAAAAAAAAAAAAAATTAAATTAAAAATTAAAAATCATTTACTGCATGCAATTGCATATGTTTTCAAATCCCCCCGCTTCCCCAAAAGGGACAAGCGGTAGAAAATGGATGGATAAATAGTAAGAAAATATATATATTAATTTCCCTTTTGACATTAAAAAAAAATTTAAAAAATAAAAAAAATAATTTACTGCATGCAATTGCATATCTTTTCAAATCCCCCCGCTACCCCAAAAGGGACAAGCGGTAGAAAATGGATGGATAGTAAGAAAAGATTAAGCATTTTATCCCCCCGCGAGCCCGAAACGGACAAGCGGTAAAAATATAGATGGATGGATAGTAAGAAAATATATATATTAATTTCCATTTTGACATTAAAAAAAAAAAAAAAAAAAAAAATCATGTACTGCATGCGATTGCATTTTTTTTCAAGTCCCCCCGCGACCCCAAAAGGGACAAGCGGTAGAAAATGGATGGACGGATAGTAAGAAAAGATATATATTTATTTGCCTTTTGACATAAAAATAAAATAAATAAATAAAAAATAAAATAAATCATGTACTGCATGCAATTGCATATCTTTTCAAATCCCCCCACTACCCCAAAAAGGACAAGCGGTAGAAAATGGATGGATGAATAGTAAGAAAAGAAAAAGCATTTTATCCCCCTGCGACCCCGAAAGGGACAAGCGGTAGAAAATGGATGGATGGATAAATGGATTAACGTATATTATTTCCAGGCTTTCACGGGCCACATAGAATAATGTGGCGGGTCAGATTTGGCCCCCGGGGCCTTGAGTTTGACACCTGTGCACTAAACCTTGTCCAAAAACTTCAACCCGCCTTGGAACGCGCGCGTCCTCGCTGGAGCAGGAGACGAGCGAGAGCCCGCGCCACGACTAAATATACTCTCGTCCACGAGGGAAACCGCTCGTGTCTCCGGGAGCCGCGCTCCTTTGCCTGGGCCCTGTCTTCATCCAGGTGACGCATGGCGGACTGTGGGGGCCTCCGGGTGCCAGCCAGGACCTACAGTCGCTTCTCCTGTCAAAACTACAAAGTGGTAAGGAAGCCACGAGGGCAGGGAGGGCGTGCCAGGAAAGAGGAGAAGCGACAAATATTGGTATTTATTTTAAAGAAGGGCAGTAGTTTAAATAGCAGGAGTGTAACAGGGGAAGGGTCCGCTTTAAATAGAAGCAGACATGTTTTATTCTAGAAGCTCCCTGATAGACATGAATATCCAAATGGCAGGCAGTGAAAGGAGTCCTCTATGGTTCTAAGTCATAATCCTTTTAGAAAAATGAAGAAGAAACAAATGTTTTTGCCTATCTAGGAATAACGACAGGTTCTTGAACGCCTCACGTGAGAGACAGCAATGTGTAACTGTCATGTCTGTGTGATCATGTTTTGTTTTGGTTAGGTTCGGTTTGGTTTTTGGACTCTTTGTCTTGTCACCATGATGACCATTAGTTTCACCTGTTTCACGTTTTGCACTCGCGCATCTGTTGTCAATCATGTCTGTATTATTTAAGCCGACAGTTGCCAGGAAGTCAGCCTGGCGACATTGTCATTACCATGCCCTGTTTATTCGATAGTCTATGCTTCATGCCATGCCACGTAAGTTTTGTTTTTTCACGTCACAGTAAGTGTAGTTTTGTTTCATGTTCATAGTTTTTGCCTAAGTGTTAGTTTTTGTTTCATAAGCCAAGTTTGTACTTCCGCCTCTGAGCGCGCCTATTGTTTATACCTTTTTATAGTTATTATTAAATCCTGTCCTTACCGTCACGCCATGTCCGCTCCAATTTCTTTGCATCTCGGGAAAACAAACCCTGCCATAGTCCACGCCGTCATGACAGTAACAGCTTTGCTCCTTATGTTGGAAGATTACTACATGGTGGCGTGGACTTTTTTTTAGGTAATCCACTGGACCCTGAAATTAGGAAGACTATTAGCCCCAAAGTTATCAGCATAATGGTTTTCTGGATTAAATCTGTTGTGTTCGCACATGAGAGAAAAAGTGCTTTCACGGACAAAGACAGAGGCGGTGTTAAGTTGTTTTTGTCTTTTATTTTTATTTTTTTCATGCTGATGCCTGAACTCCACTGAAACACTTTAGCTGAGTTCAGCGTTGCACGATATAGAGCCGTGTTTGTAAATAATTGCTGGAGGGCTGCCGAAAAATATGCTTCTCAGCTGTGGTTTGTATGGGCCGCAGGGGTGTACTCAGTTGTAATAACATTTTACGCCACTTGTGGCAGTAATGAGAATATCACACAAACAGAAGAAGTCTGGGGCGAAAGTCATAATAGAGAAGTTCTCAAGTGCAAAAAATATGACTAAAGTAGTGAAGCTGTATTTTCATTTGCATTTACATTTTATATACAGTAGAGATGTCCGATAATGGCTTTTTGCCGATGTCCGATATTCTGATATTGTCCAACTCTTATTTACCGATTTCGATATCAACCGATATATACAGTCGTGGAAATAACACATTATTATGCCTAATTTTGTTGGATGCATTAAACAATGTAACAAGGTTTTCCAAAATAAGTCAACTCAAGTTATGGGAAAAAAAATGCCAACATGGCACTGCCATATTTATTATTGAAGTCACAAAGTGCATTATTTTTTTTAACATGCCTCAAAATAGCAGCTTGGAATTTGGGACATGCTCTGCCGGAGAGAGCATGCGGAGGTTGAGTTGGGCGGGGTTGAGTTGGGGGAGATAGGGGGTAGCGGGGGGTGTATATTGTAGCGTCCCGGAAGAGTTAGTGCTGCAAGGGCTTCTGGGTATTTGTTCTGTTGTGTTTATGTTGTGCTACGGTGCGGATGTTCTCCCGAAATGTGTTTGTCATTCTTGTTTGGTGTGGGTTCACAGTGTGGCGCGTATTTGTAACAGTGGTAAAGTTGTTTATACGGCCACCCTCAGTGTGACCTGTATGGCTGTTGACCAAGTATGATTTGCATTCACTTGTGTGTGTGAAAAGCCGTAGACATTATGTGATTGGGCCGGCACGCAAAGGCAGTGCCTTTAAGGTTTATTGGCGCTCTGTACTTCTCCCTACGTCCGTGTACAGCGGCGTTTTAGTCATAAATTTTACTTTTTGAAACCGATACCGATATTTTCCGATATTAAATTTTAAACCATTTATCAGCCGATAATATCGGCAATCCGATATTATCGGACATATCTACTAGGTAATGTTTGCTGTGGTCTGGAACAACATGGCACACAAACAACTATCAGAAATGCAGCCAATATTACATACAGATAATGTGTCATGAGACATGCAAAACTAAATTATATACAAAGAGGATACAAGTGAAGGATATTAAATTAGCTTAAATATACCAACAAATGAGGCATAATGATGCAATATGTACATACAGCTTGCCTAAATAGCCTGATTAGCACTCCAACAAGTCAATAACATCAACAAAGCGCACATTTGCGCATCCACGCACAGCATAAAACATTTGGTGGACAAAATGAGACCAAAAAGGAGTGGAAGATTTTACTTGTAAACAAACTGTCGCGTCACAGTCCACACTATGGTGAGTTCAAGAACCGCCGAAATGAGTAGGACAAAACGATGTTCACCAAATACTCTCATTAGTGAAGCATACACACAAACATATTAAACAGTGGGCTTTCTAACTGTTGGGAAGGTTTGTGTCATGTTTGTCCTCAAACAAAAAACATACTAAAACAAAAAAAACTAGGGCGGCACTACAGAGCCGCATGCCGACCCACGACATAGCCTAAGTCAGGACTCTTCACAACATGAGGCCATCTCTCATGTTTAACCTTACACTCGTGCAAACTCTAAACTCAAGCGTTTCTTTCGTCTCGCAAAGAACTTTAAAAAGCCAAACGTTGCGACTCGCCCGCTCTTGTTCTCCTTAAAAAAAAACTTCAACCGGGCACCTGTGACCCCTCCTGTGTCTTTCCCCACTTGGTGACTGACAGCTACTATTACACCTCGTTTTTAATTACGACTCAAGCCCTTTATTTAGCAGGCCTGAATTGACTTCAAAGGAAGCCAACTGCACGGACAAAAGCTCGCGAAACGCCGGACTTTTTCCCCTCCCCTCCGCGAGCAGCCGAGTGTGTGAATGGAGAGGACCGCGCTTAATCCTGCAGTTTGAAGGACTTATCTCGCCCTGCGTGTCGCTCAAGTGCTTCCTCTGACAAGCCGGGCGATTGAAACGCCGCTCTGATGTGTTGAGTAATGTGCGAGAAGGCGAGCGCGTACGTACGGCGTGCTTTGAAGTGAGCACACCTGTTGTACGCCGATTGGTCTGATGAGTAACATACCGGCAACGCTGGGCTCTGTTTACACTGCAAACACGCTGGAACACGGGTCACCATCGTGTCACGCATCAGCGATCCCCCATCTGCTGAAAAGGCAAGACTTGAATATCGAATAGAAGAAAGAAAACATAGGTTTTTACTGAAGTTCACTGAGGGCATTGAATGCATCTTGGTGAGGTTTGCTTGAAGGGGTGTCAAACTCATTTTAGCTCAAATCATGGCATAATAACTTAAAAATAAAGACAACTTCAAAATTGTTTGTTTTTTGTTTTACTTTGGCCAAAAATGTTGCATTGGTGAAATCCGCAACTGCCACAACACATTCATTTATCGTCGTTTAAATATTACATTTTATAATATAATCAAAACAATTGTAAAAAAAAAATAAAAAAAATGAGAGGGCGACTTGTCCAGGGTGTAAGCCGCCTTCTGCTCATGTGCAGCTTTGATAGGCTCCAACACCCCCGTGACCCCGAACGGGACAAGCGGTAGAAAAATGGATGGATGGATGTTCAGCATTCTCATGTTGGCAGCTCACCATTAAAGACGTGTTTGGAAAAGCAATCGAGCGTTTCCCTCAAACCGCCGCATTGGTGAAATCCGCAACTGCCACAACACATTCATTTATCGTCATACATTTATAATATAATCAAAACAATTGTTAAAAAAAAAATGAGGTGGTGACTTGTCCAGGGTGTACCCCGACTTCTGCTCATGTGCAGCTGAGATAGGCTCCAGCACCCCTGCTACCCCGAACAGGACAAGCGGTAGAAAAATGGATGGATGGATGTTCAGCATTCTCATGTTGGCAGTTCACCATTAAAGACGTGTTTGGAAAAGCAATGGAGCGTTTCCCTCAAACCGCCGCATTGGTGAAATCCGCAACTGCCACAACACATTCATTTATCGTCGTTCAAATATTACATTCATAACATTACCAAAACAATTGTAAAAAAAAAAAATGAGGTGGCGACTTGTCCAGGGTATACCCCGCCTTCTGCTCATGTGCAGCTGAGATAGGCTCCAGCACCCCCGCGACCCTGAATGGGACAAGCGGTAGAAAAATGGATGGATGGATGTTCAGCATTCTCATGTTGGCAGTTCACCATTAAAGACGTGTTTGGAAAAGCCATCGAGCGTTTCCCTCAAACCGCCGCATTGGTGAAATCCGCAACTGCCACAACACATGCATTTATTGTCGTTCAAATATTACATTTTATAATACAGTCAAAACAATTGTAAAAAAATAAATAAAAATGAGGAGGCGCCTTGTCCAGGGTGTACCTTGCCTTCTGCTCATGTGCATCTGAGATAGGCTCCAGCACCCCCGCAACCCCGAACGGGACAAACGGTAGAAAAATGGATGGATGGATGTTCAGCATACTCATGTTGGCAGCTCACCATTAAAGACGTGTTTGGAAAAGCGATCGAGCGTTTCCCTCAAACCGCCGCATTGGTGAAATCCGCAACTGCCACAACACATTCATTTATCGTCGTTCAAATATTACATTCATAACATTACCAAAACAATTGTAAAAAAAAATAAATGAGGTGGCGACTTGTCCAGGGTATACCCCGCCTTCTGCTCATGTGCAGCTGAGATAGGCTCCAGCACCCCCGCGACCCTGAATGGGACAAGCGGTAGAAAAATGGATGGATGAATGTTCAGCATTCTCATGTTGGCAGTTCACCATTAAAGACGTGTTTGGAAAAGCCATCGAGCGTTTCCCTCAAACCGCCGCATTGGTGAAATCCGCAACTGCCACAACACATGCATTTATAGTCGTTCAAATATTACATTTTATAATACAGTCAAAACAATTGTAAAAAAATAAATAAAAATGAGGAGGCGCCTTGTCCAGAGTGTACCTTGCCTTCTGCTCATGTGCATCTGAGATAGGCTCCAGCACCCCCGCAACCCCGAACGGGACAAACGGTAGAAAAATGGATGGATGGATGTTCAGCATACTCATGTTGGCAGCTCACCATTAAAGACGTGTTTGGAAAAGCGATCGAGCGTTTCCCTCAAACCGCCGCATTGGTGAAATCCGCAACTGCCACAACACATGTATTAATCGTCGTTCAAATATTACATTTATAATATAATCAAAAAAATTGTTAAAAAAAATAAAAAATGAGATGGCGTCTTGTCCAGGGTGTACCCCGCCTTCTGCTCATGTGCAGCTGAGATAGGCTCCAGCACCCCCGCGACCCCGAACGGGACAAGCGGTAGAAAATGGATGGATGGATGTTCAGCATTCTCATGTTGGCAGTTCACCATTTAAGACGTGTTTGGAAAAACAATCGAGCGTTTCCCTCAAACCGCCGCATTGGTGAAATCCGCAACTGCCACAACACATTCATTTATCGTTGTTCAAATATTACATTTATAATATAATCAAAACAATTCTAAAAAAAAATAATTAGGTGGCGACTTGTCCAGGGTGTACCCCGCCTGCTGCTCATGTGCAGCTGAGATAGGCTCCAGCACCCCCGCGACCCCGAACAAGACAAGCGGTAGAAAATGGATGGATGTTCAGCATTCTCATGTTGGCAGTTCACCATTAAAGACGTGTTTGGAAAAGCAATCGAGCGTATCCCTCAAACCGCCGCATTGGTGAAATCCGCAACTGCCACAACACATTCATTTATCGTTGTTCAAATATTAAATTTTATAATATAATCAAAACAATTGTAAAAAAAATAAAAAATGAGGTGGCGACTTGTCCAGGGTATACCCCGCCTTCTGCTCATGTGCAGCTGAGATAGGCTCCAGCACCCCCGCGACCCCGAACGGGACAAGCGGTAGAAAAATGGATGGATGGATGTTCAGCATTCTCATGTTGGCAGTTCACCATTAAAGACGTGTTTGGAAAAGCAATCGAGCGTTTCCCTCAAACCGCCCTATTGGTGAAATCCGCAACTGTCACAACACATTCATTTATCGTCGTTCAAATATTAAATTGTATAATATAATCAAAACAATTGTAAAAAAAATAAAAAATGAGGTGACGACTTGTCAAGGGTGTACCCCGCCTTCTGCTCATGTGCAGCTGAGATAGGCTCCAGCACACCCATGACCCCAAATGGTACATATATACATATTTATTTTTATATATATATATATATATAAATATATATATATATATATATATATATATATATATATACATACATATATATATATATATATATAAATATGTATATATATATATATATATGTATATTTATTTATATATAATATACAGTATTATATACAGATACAATATACAGATTAAATAAAAATTTTAAATAAATATATCATAAAAAAATTAATAAGTCAACATGTTTAGCCTTGTCTTCCGGTGATAATAATACATGACTCTCAGAGAGTCGGGAAATAGAACTCTTCAAGCAGGAACAAACAAACATACATTTAAAAAAATGCACATTTCCTTCATACCAGTGTTAAAAAAAATGGAAGTGGAATTACAAGAAAAGAAAGTTTGTTCTCATCGAACCATATTCACTGACTGTCATGCTCATTTTATAACTTTAATGGAGAATTTACCCCCCCTCCCCCCAAAAAAACCCCAACAACAACAAAGCAAAGGCAAACTAGTACACACTTGTTTCACTTGTTTGTCAACTTCATCTGTCCCCCATTGAGCTTTGTGTCGCCACAAAAACAAATGGAGCACCAACTTTCATGGACGAGAGCGAGATGAGTAAATGAGGATGGCGACTAATTATAAAGGTTGCTATTCAGATTATTCAGATGCTTGCTCTGTACCCCCTCTCCTCCTCCCTCCAGGCAGTGGAGGACCTTTTTTTTTTTTTTTGTCCCCAGAGAGTGATGTCAGCACGGCCCATTCAAAGCAGCCGCCGTGTGCTCCAAGATGAATGCCCTGGCTGAGCACAATGGCCCCAATTTGAATACCAGGCAGATCCGTGCCAGACCGGGCTCCCAACAAAAGAGAGGAGGCTACTCTCTGCTCCCATTCAACCGTGTTGTTATTTTATTAGCGTCGTAAAACTGTTTCCACCGCTTATACCTTTTGTACTTTTCAAGTGTTAATTGAGTTTGGAAGACACTCAGGATGTGACAGCGCCGTGCCCTTTTTCCGGAAGGTTCTTCTTGTTGTTGTTGTTGTTTTCTTTTTTTACTGGGTTCATAACGGAGCGCTTGTGTGGGTTTTTGTGTGTCCTGGGTGCAGATCTACACCGACTGGGCCAACCACTACCTCGCAAAGTCGGGACACAAGCGTCTGATCAAGGACCTGCAGACGGACGTTGCAGATGGCGTGCTCCTGGCTGAGATCATACAGGTCGTAGGTAAGGACAGACAACTTTCCCATCCAGACACTGACTTTTTATGCTTCGTTTCCAAACAACTTGACACGGAAGAATGTTGTAAAGTTTATTTATTGAAGTTCAGCGGTTCTCAAACTTTTACCACAAAAAATATTCATGAAATTTGGTTCTTTTATGAATTTATTAGGGGTCTACTGAAAATGTGAGCAAATGTGCTGGGTCAAAAGTATACATACAGCAATGTTAATATTTGCTTACATGTCCCTTGGCAAGTTTCACTGCAATAAGGCGCTTTTGGTAGCCATCCACAAGCTTCTGGTTAAAATTTTGACCGCTCCTCTTGACAAAATTGGTGCAGTTCAGCTAAATTTGTTGGTTTTCTGACATGGACTTGTTTCTTCAGCATTGTCCACACGTTTGAGTCAGGACTTTGGGAAGGCCATTCTAAAACCTTCATTCTAGCCTGATTTAGCCATTCCTTTACCACTTTTGACGTGTGTTTGGGGTCATTGTCCTGTTGGAACACCCAACTGCGCCCAAGACCCAACTTCTGGGCTGATGATTTTTAGGTTGTCCTGAAGAATTTGAAGGTAATTTTCCTTTTTTATTGTCCCATTTACTCTCTGTAAAGCACCAGTTCCATTGGCAGCAAAACAGGCCCAGAGCATAATAATATCACCACCATGCTTGACGGTAGGAATGGTGTTCCTGGGATTAAAGGCCTCACCTTTTCTCCTCCAAAATTATTGATGGGTATTGTGGCCAAACAGCTAAATTTTTGTTTTATCTGACCACAGAACTTTCTTCCAGAAGGTCTTATCTTTGTCCATGTGATGTCAAAAGTGGTAAAGAAGTGGCTAAATCAAGCTAAAAGTTAAAGTTAAAGTACCAATGATTGTCACACACACACTAGGTGTGGCGAAATTATTCTCTGCATTTGACCCATCACCCTTGATCACCCCCTGGGAGGTGAGGGGAGCAGTGGGCAGCAGCGGTGGTCGCGCCCGGGAATCATTTTTGGTGATTTAACCCCCAATTCCAACCCTTGATGCTGAGTGCCAAGCAGGGAGGCAATGGGTCCCATTTTTATAGTCTTTGGTATGACTCAGCCGAGGTTTGAACCCACAACCTACCGATCTCAGGGCGGACACTCTAACCACTAGGCCACTGAGTTAACTAGAATTAAGGTTTTAGAATGGCCTTCCCAAAATCCTGACTTAAATGTGTGGACAATGCTGAAGAAACAAGTCCATGTCAGAAAACCAACAAATGAGTTTCAAGAGGTAGTCACCTGATATGGTTTTCACTTCACAGGTGTGCTTGAAGCTCATCGAGAGAATGCCAAGTGTGTGCAAAGCGGAAATCAGAGCAAAGTGTGTCTATTTGGAAGAAAATAGAATATAAAACATGTTTTCAGTTATTTCACCTTTTTTTGTTAAGTGCATAACTCCACATGTGTTCATTCATAGTTGTGATGCCAATCTACAATGTACAGTCGTGCTCATAAGTTTATATACCCTGGGAGAATTTATGATTTCTTGGCCATTCTTCAGAGAATATGAATAATAACACAAAAACCTTTCTTCCACTCATGCTTAATGGTTGTGTGAAGCTATTTATTGGCAAACAACTGTGTTTACTCTTTTTAAATCAAAATGACAAAAGAAAGTACCCAAATGACCCTGATCAAAAGTTTACATACCCCAGTGACTTTGATCTGATGACATGCACAAAAGTTGACACAAGCAGGTTTGAATGGCTAATCAAGGTTCCAATCCTCACCTGTGACATGTTTGTTTGTAATTAATGTGTGTGTATAAAAGGTCAGTGAGTTTCTGGGCTTCTGACAGACCATTGCATCTTTCATCCAGTGCTGCACAGATGTTTCTGCATTCTGAGTCATGGGGAAGGCAAAATAATTGTGAAATTATCTGCGAGAAAATGTAGTTGAACTGCATAAAACAGGAAAGGGGTATAAAAAGGTATCCAAGGAATTGAGCATGTCAATAAGCGGTGTTCAAACATTGATTAAGAAGTGGAAAATGGGGGATTCAGGTAGACCAGCAAAGATTTCAGCCACAACTGCCAGGAAAATTGTTCGAGATGCAAAGAAAAATCCACAAATAACTTCAGCTGAAATACAGGACTCTCTGAAAAATTGTGGTGTGGCTGTTTCAAGATGCACAGCAAAGAGGCACTTGAAGAAAAAATGGGCTGCATGGTCGAGTTGCCAGAAGAAAGCCATTTCTGCGCAAATATCACAAATTATCCCGCTTACATTACGCCAAACAGCACAGAGACAAGCCTCAAAACTTCTGGAACAAAGTAATTTGGAGTGATGGCTTTCTTCTGGCGACTCGACCATGCAGCTCATTTTTCTTCAAGTGCCTCCTTATTGTGCATCTTGAAACAACCGCACCACAATTTTGATTTAAAAAGAGTAAACACAGTTGTTTGCCAATAAATGGCTTCACACAACCATTAAGCATGAGTGGAAGAAAGGTTTTTGTGTTATCATTCATATTCTCTGAAGAATGGCCAAGAAATCATAAATTCTCCCAGGGTATGTAAACTTATGAGCACAACTGTAAATAGTCATGAAAATAAAGGAGAAGGAGAGAGAGAAGGTGTGTCCAAACGTTTGGCCTGTACTGTGTGTATATATATATATATATATATATATATATATATATATATATATATATATATATATATATATACACATTATAATACAAATCTTTATACAGCTAGAAAGGGTGGTCCTAAAGAGGTAGGCATTATTTGGAGGTCTCAAGAAGGGAGCAAATACAAGTGTGTGTGTGTGTGTGTGTGTGTGTGTGTGTGTGTGTGTGTGTGTGTGTGTGTGTGTGTGTGTGTGTGTGTGTGCGTGTCTAACCCAGCTGGTTCTGCCACGGGCCTTTATCCCATTCCGTACAGGGACGTGAACCCTGGTCTTCGTATGAGAAGCAAGTGTGCTGACCACTGGGCTAAAAGTGGTCTTGAAGTCAGGGAGTGAGGTAGACCAACATACACCTGGCACGGCCACATTGGCTGGGAATACGTGTTGGTTGTTAGCGTAAGATTGGCAATAAATGTTAAAGAAACCGTCGAACTTTGTGTGACTTCTTCTGGAAGCCACAATGCATACCCATATTACTTTAGTTTGTTTTTGGTTAAAAAAAAACACATTTTTAAGGTGTGGCGGTTTTTATTTTGCTGTGGCAGGTCGCCACGATCAAGTACATAGAGGGGCAAACCCTGTTAAAAACATATAATCTCTTTACTGCTCAAACAGCACACATGTGATCCTCCTGGATGGCTCACACATACTTATTATTCCTGTCCACGCCACTAAGCCTTCTGGGTAATGTAGTATATAAACATTTACTTCCTAGTTTTTCATGTATTTATATACTTATTTAACCCTTATTTATCTGGGGTAAGATAAGAGATACTCATTTACAATGCAGGCCTAGCAAAGAGGCAGCTTTTACTTGTTAGAGATGTTGAAGTGTGATGATAACCTCTCATGGTCTCTCATTTACCAGCAAAAATTACCGCAACGGTTCACAAATGGGGTAAATGTGTTGGAACGTAAATTAATGTCTTGGATGGACTAACACTTTTCGATTGTAAAACATACACAGAGAACGTCTGCAACTTGTGTACAATAGAGAGGACACTGAACAACAGGGGAGCCTTTGCGATGTTTTAAAAAAATATATATTTAAATATTGCTATTATTGAAAAATTACAGTAATTTCACTCATAATTTTGACTAAATAATAGAATGGAAAATGACACAATATGTTACTGCATACATCAGCAGACTAATTAGGAGCCATTGTGTGTTTACTTACTACTATAAGATTTAAGATTCAAGATTCAAGATGCTTTATTATTGTCCATTCTTTAACATGTACAAGACACATAAGAACTGAAATGTCATTTTCGGCACTAAGAGTCCCACTAAGAACAGACATACGTTTACAGGGAGACAAGACGAGACCGCCAACGGATCAGCCACTTACGGCGCTCCTTAAAAAAGTTGGGAAAAAGGTGATATTGGGAAAGGGGGGAAGAGTAAAAAAAATATCAGTCTAAGGCTGGACCCTCGGGACGGGGTCCAGACTGAGTGCAAGGGAAAAAACCTCACATAGCATAGCACACATAAACATGTTACATATAATCACAACAACTTGCAACAGAAGGGGGGGGGGATTTCTATAAGACACGTTTTCTAGAATTTTTACTATCCTATCCAATGACAAAATTATTCTTTGATTGCAAAAACTTATGTTTAATGTATCATACTATTTTTTGTTTGAATAAAGCTAATAATGCCATTTTTAGTGTTATGTGTACAGGAGGAGGAGACGGCACAGACAGGAGGGAAGTCGTTTAAACTCTATTTTTATATATATATATATATATATATATATATATATATATATATATATACACAATATGCATAAATCTCCTCTCTGAGCTGCCACCTTAACGTGGTAGAGGAGTTTGCGTGTCCCAATGATCCTAGGAGCTATGTTGTCCGGGGGCTTCCATGCCCCCTGGTAGGGTCTCCCAAGACAAACAGGTCCTAGGTGAGGGATCAGACAAAGAGCAGCTCGAAGACTTCTATGGAAATGCAAGAACCGAGACTCAGATTTCCCTCGCCCGGACGCGGGTCACCGGGGCCCCCCTCCGGAGCCAGGCCCGGAGTTGGGGCACGATGGCGAGCGCCTGGTGGCCGGGCCTGTCCCCATGGGGCCCGGCCGGGCACAGCCCGAAGAGGCAACGTGGGTCCCCCCTCCAATGGGCTCACCACCCATAGCAGGGGCCATAGAGGTCGGGTGCAATGTGAGCTGGGCGGTAGCCGAAGGCAGGGCACTTGGCGGTCCGATCCTCGGCTACAGAAGCTAGCTCTTGGGACGTGGAACGTCACCTCGCTGGGGGGGAAGGAGCCTGAGCTAGTGCGCGAGGTAGAGAAGTTCCGGTTGGATATAGTCGGACACACCTCGACGCACAGCAAGGGCTCTGGAACCAGTTCTCTCGAGAGGGGCTGGACTCTCTTCCACTCTGGCGTTGCCAGCAGTGAGAGGCGACGGGCTGGGGTGGCAATTCTTGTTGCCCCCCGGCTCAGAGCCTGCATGTTGGAGTTCAACCCGGTGGACGAGAGGGTAGCTTCCCTCCGCCTTCGGGTGGGGGGACGGGTCCTGACTGTTGTTTGCGCTTACGCGCCAAACAGCAGCTCAGAGTACCCACCCTTTTTGGATTCACTCGAGGGAGTACTTGAGAGTGCTCCCCTGGGTGATTCCCTCGTTCTACTGGGGGACTTCAACGCTCATATTGGCAACGACAGTGAAACCTGGAGAGGCGTGATTGGGAAGAATGGCCGCCCGGATCTGAACCCAAGTGGTGTTTTGTTATTGGACTTTTGTGCCCGTCACGGATTGTCCATAACGAACACCATGTTCAAGCATAAGGGTGTCCATATGTGCACTTGGCACCAGGACACCCTAGGCCGCAGTTCTATGATCGACTTTGTAGTTGTGTCATCGGATTTGCGGCCTCATGTTTTGGACACTCGGGTGAAGAGAGGGGCGGAGCTTTCTACCGATCACCACCTGGTGGTGAGTTGGCTGCGATGGTGGGGGAGGATGCCGGACAGACCTGGCAGGCCCAAACGCATTGTGAGGGTTTGCTGGGAACGTCTGGCAGAGTCTCCTGTCAGAGAGAGTTTCAATTCCCACCTCCGGAAGAACTTTGAACATGTCACGAGGGAGGTGCTGGACATTGAGTCCGAGTGGACCATGTTCCGCACCTCTATTGTCGAGGCGGCTGATTGGAGCTGTGGCCGCAAGGTAGTTGGTGCCTGTCGTGGCGGTAATCCTAGAACCCGTTGGTGGACACCGGCGGTGAGGGATGCCGTCAAGCTGAAGAAGGAGTCCTATCGGGTTCTTTTGGCTCATGGGACTCCTGAGGCAGCGGACAGGTACCGACAGGCCAAGCGGTGTGCGGCTTCAGCGGTCGCGGAGGCAAAAACTCGGACATGGGAGGAGTTCGGGGAAGCCATGGAAAACGACTTCCGGACGGCTTCGAAGCGATTCTGGACCACCATCCACCGCCTCAGGAAGGGGAAGCAGTGCACTACCAACACCGTGTATGGTGCGGATGGTGTTCTGCTGACCTCGACTGCGGAAGTTGTGGATCGGTGGAGGGAATACTTCGAAGACCTCCTCAATCCCACCAACACGTCTTCCTATGAGGAAGCAGTGCCTGAGGAATCTGTGGTGGGCTCTCCTATTTCTGGGGCTGAGGTTGCTGAGGTAGTTAAAAAGCTCCTCGGTGGCAAGGCCCCGGGGGTGGATGAGATCCGCCCGGAGTTCCTTAAGGCTCTGGATGCTGTAGGGCTGTCTTGGTTGACAAGACTCTGCAGCATCGCGTGGACATCGGGGGCAGTACCTCTGGATTGGCAGACCGGGGTGGTGGTTCCTCTCTTTAAAAAGGGGAACCGGAGGGTGTGTTCTAACTATCGTGGGATCACACTCCTCAGCCTTCCCGGTAAGGTCTATTCAGGTGTACTGGAGAAGAGGCTACGCCGGATAGTCGAACCTCGGATTCAGGAGGAACAGTGTGGTTTTCGTCCTGGTCGTGGAACTGTGGACCAGCTCTATACTCTCGGCAGGGTCCTTGAGGGTGCATGGGAGTTTGCCCAACCAGTCTACATGTGCTTTGTGGACTTGGAGAAGGCATTCGACCGTGTCCCTCGGGAAGTCCTGTGGGGAGTGCTCAGAGAGTATGGGGTTTCGGACTGTCTGATTGTGGCGGTCCGCTCCCTGTATGATCAGTGTCAGAGCTTGGTTCGCATTGCCGGCAGTAAGTCGGACACGTTTCCGGTGAGGGTTGGACTCCGCCAAGGCTGCCCTTTGTCACCGATTCTGTTCATAACTTTTATGGACAGAATTTCTAGGCGCAGTCAAGGCGTTGAGGGGATCCGGTTTGGTGGCTGCAGGATTAGGTCTCTGCTTTTTGCAGATGATTTGGTCCTGATGGCTTCATCTGGCCAGGATCTTCAGCTCTCACTGGATCGGTTCGCAGCTGAGTGTGAAGCGACTGGGATGAGAATCAGCACCTCCAAGTCCGAGTCCATGGTTCTCGCCCGGAAAAGGGTGGAGTGCCATCTCCGGGTTGGGGAGGAGATCTTGCCCCAAGTGGAGGAGTTCAAGTACCTCGGAGTCTTGTTCACGAGTGAGGGAAGAGTGGATCGTGAGATCGACAGGCGGATCGGTGCGGCGTCTTCAGTAATGCGGACGCTGTATCGATCCGTTGTGGTGAAGAAGGAGCTGAGCCGGAAGGCAAAGCTCTCAATTTACCGGTCGATCTACGTTCCCATCCTCACCTATGGTCATGAGCTTTGGGTTATGACCGAAAGGACAAGATCACGGGTACAAGCGGCCGAAATGAGTTTCCTCCGCCGGGTGGCGGGGCTCTCCCTTAGAGATAGGGTGAGAAGCTCTGTCATCCGGGGGGAGCTCAAAGTAAAGCCGCTGCTCCTCCGCATCGAGAGGAGCCAGATGAGGTGGTTCGGGCATCTGGTCAGGATGCCACCCGAGCGCCTCCCTAAGGAGGTGTTTAGGGCATGTCCGACCGGTAGGAGGCCACGAGGAAGACCCAGGACACGTTGGGAAGACTATGTCTCCCGGCTGGCCTGGGAACGCCTCGGGATCCCCCGGGAGGAGCTGGACGAAGTGGCTGGGGAGAGGGAAGTCTGGGCTTCCCTGCTTAGGCTGCTGCCCCCGCGACCCGACCTCGGATAAGCGGAAGAAGATGGATGGATGGAATATGCATAAATCAATAAATAAAGTGTGAGAACTAGTCAATAATGTGTGTGGTACGCGAATATGTGTAGGATTTAACTGGAGTGTGTTACCCTTAGTGTTGAGCGAGAGGCGGAAGTCCAATAGGGGCAGGGCAGGCTCGTAGGTCCGTGAGACATGCAGGGAGTCAGGGGCGATAGAAAGGCGTTAAAGGTCCGTGTCCAGGCGGGAGGTCGAGATCCAAGAGGCAGCCAGGGAAGCAGAGGGAACGCGGGAAGACGAGACACACAGCTCATAACGTGGGAACGAAGGCAGGCTGCAGGGAGGACGACGGGGAGGACACGAGACAATTCAACACGACGGGGAAGAAACACAGAGTGAGAATGTATAGAGCTTGGTTAGTCGGCTTACTGTACGGGAACAGGTGACTACGTTCTGGCGCGGGATAGCAGGTTGTGCAGGGCTTATGAAAGCAGGTCCTCTGATCAGTGACAGGTGCGCTGATTGCCGGCAATTGATTGTAGCTGCTTGTTGCAGCCGGACTGGCACGCACCCAGCGCAGCGCACACATGAATGCGCACACCACTCGGGCCGTGACATTTAGTGGTCCCCTTTATTTAGAAAATGATCGGAAAGTACCAAAAAGTACTAGTAAACAAACCATTAGTAGAATAAGTCCTTTGTGTTTTTAACATTTTTGTTGTAATCTTGACAATTTTGAGGTTCACTTCAAACTTTGATGACAAATTCATAAAATTACAAGTTAATAGGGTTGTCCCAATACTAATATTTTGGTACCGGTACCAAAATGTATTTCGATACTTTTCAATACCTTTCGATAATTTTCTAAATAAAGGGGACCACAAAATAATGGCATTAATGGCTTTATTTTAACAAAAAAATTTAAGGTACATTAAACATATGTTTCTTATTGCAAGTTTGTCCTTAAATAAAATAGTGAACATACAAGACAACTTGTCTTTTAGTAGTAAGTAAACAAACAAAGGCTCCTAATTTAGCTGTTGACATATTGTGTCATTTTCCATTCTATTATTTTGTCAAAATTATAAAAGACAAACTGTAAAAATTAATTATTAATCTACTTGTTCATTTACTGTTAATATTTGCTTACTTTCTCTTTTAACATGTTCTATCTACACGTCTGTTAAAATGTAATAATCACTTATTCTTCTGTTGTTTGATACTTTACATTAGTTTTGGATGATACCACAAACTTAGGTATCGATCCGATACCAAGTAGTTTCAGGATCATACATTGGTCATATTCAAAGTCCTCATGTGTCCAGGGACATATTTCCTGAGTTTATAAACATAATGTGAATTTTTTTTAAAGTAAAAAAGATTTTGTGACGATAAAAAATATCGATATACCGTATTTTTCGGAGTATAAGTCGCTCCGGACTATAAGTCGCACCGGCCGAAAATGCATAATAAAGAAGGAAAAAAACATATATAAGTCGCACTGGAGTATAAGTCGCATTTTTTGGGGAAATTGATTTGATAAAAGCCAACACCAAGAATAGACATTTAAAAGGCAATTTAAAATAAATAAAGAATAGTGAACAACAGGCTGAATAAGTGTACGTTTTATGAGGCATAAATAACCAACTGAGAACGTGCCTGGTATGTTAACGTAACATATTATGGTAAGAGTCATTCAAATAACTATAACATATAGAACATGCTATACGTTTACCAAACAATCTGTCACTCCTAATCGCTAAATCCCATGAAATCTTATACGTCTAGTCTCTTACGTGAATGAGCTAAATAATATTATTTGATATTTTACGGTAATGTGTTAATAATTTCACACATAAGTCGCTCCTGAGTATAAGTCGCACCCCCAGCCAAACTATGAAAAAAACTGCGACTTATAGTCCGAAAAATACGGTAATCATAGTAGTATCGACTAGATACGCTCTTGTACTTGCTATCACTACAGTGGATGTCGGGTGTAGATCCACCCATGGCATTTGTTTACATTCAGGCGCGCTAGCTTTTGTTAGCGGTGACGCCGGTGAGCTATCGTATCCTCCTACAGTGTGTAGTGAAGCATGTTTAGCTATTCCTCGTCCTGCAGGGATGATACTTGTAAGAAACTTACTTTATTTGTCGCCATAGTGATTTAGAAGTGGATGGATGTTAGCCGCTAGCTAGCTAGCCATGTCTTAAAGGGGAACATTATCACCAGACCTATGTAAGCGTCAATATATACCTTGATGTTGCAGAAAAAAGACCATATATTTTTTTAACCAATTTCCAAACTCTAAATGGGTGAATTTTGGCGAATTAAACGCCTTTCTATTATTCGCTCTCGGAGCGATGACGTCACAACGTGACGTCACATTGGGAAGCAATCCGCCATTTTCTCACTTTCGTCGGTGTGTTGTCGGAGGGTGTAACAACACGAACAGGGACGGATTCAAGTTGCACCAGTGGCCCAAAGATGCGAAAGTGGCAAGAAATTGGACGAAATTTGTTCAAAATACGAGGCTGTGGGGAAAGCCGACGAAATGGTCAGTCGTTTGTTCCGAACACTTTACCGACAAAAGCTATGCTACGACAGAGATGGCAAGAATGTGTGGATATCCTGCGACACTCAAAGCAGATGCTGACATCAACTCCAAAACTGGACAGATCAGCTTTCAGGAAAAGAGAGCGGATGAGGGTATGTCTACAGAATATATTAATTGATGAAAACTTTATTCATTACTCGCGGTTTTACGTAAATTATTATACATAAACTGTGTTTACCAATAATTTAGCTTAAAAACATTTATTTTTTTCAATCATTCGAGTACATTCGGGTAGTCTTGTGTAATGCAGTATTTTGTGTCTATTTAGGTATGGTTAACCTGAGTGCTGAAATCGTGGAAAAATATATGTTCTTAGCGCGCCTGAAATGGGCTGTCTGCACTCTCAAAGTGCATGTTGTTGCCAAATGTATTTCATATGCTGTAAACCTAGTTCATAGTTGTTAGTTTCCTTTAATGCCAAACAAACACATACCAATCGTTGGTTAGAAGGCGATCGCCGAATTCGTCCTCGCTTTCTCCCGTGTCGCTGGCTGTCGTGTCGTTTTCGTCGGTTTCAAACCGATATGGCTCAATAGCTTCAGTTTCTTCTTCAATTTCGTTTTCGCTACCTGCCTCCACACTACAACCATCCGTTTCAATACATGCGTAATCTGTTGAATCGCTTAAGCCGCTGAAATCCGAGTCTGAATCCGAGCTAATGTCGCTATACCTTGCTGTTCTATCCGCCATGTTTGTTTGTATTGGCATCACTGTGTGACGTCACAGGAAAATGGACGGGTGTATATAACGATGGTTAAAATCAGGCACTTTGAAGCTTTTTTTAGGGATATTGCGCGATGGGTAACATTTTTAAAAAAACTTTGGGAACTGATTTTTAATGGTTTTAACCCTTCTGAAATTGTGATAATGTTCCCCTTTAAAGCACCTCTTCCTGAGGGCGTTTCAGTGTTATAACTTCACCTTTATCATCAGTTTTCCGGCCAAAATGCGTCCGTTCTCCCTTTTCTGTCTGCACACTGTGTCTGCTTGTAAGTACTCCATGATTGTGCGCTGCCGAACATGCTCCTCTGCTCGTAAAACCAGCAATGACACGACGTGACGACGCGCCGTCATGCCCGTTGGGAACTGGTACTTTTCAAACATAGTACCGTTTTTGATTCATCAGCACCGCGGAACTATACTCGTACCGGTATACCGTACAACCCTACAAGTTAATAAAACAAACATCGCAACTTTTGCCAGAACTTTCTGATGCAGCTGACACATATTGAGGCATTCTAGGCCGCAACACTGAATAGACAAAGCAGAAGTAGGCCGGCGCCAGCTGACTGTACACTCATCTGATACGTGATATGATTTATTGATCTTGATCCCTCACAGAAAAGAGTCTCATTCTTTGAACTGCATGTTAATTTTTTATTTTCGCAGTCTCACAGGCACGTCAGCAAATTGGCTAGACTGTGCAATGTGTTTATGTCACTTGCTAGGGGAGGGCTTTCTTTCCATGACAAATCTTTTTGGCTCCGGCTATAGTTTCCTAGCACGATGCTTGCTTCAGCAATCGGAGGGTTGCAGTGATGTAAGTACTGTGCTGTACAGTAGTTGTACTGTACATGCTGCTGTGCCCTCCCGGTTCAATGAGGTCTCCAAGTAAGAGCAATATGGACAACCCCGGAAAATGTGTGAAAACATAGTTTTCACAATTGGATTGCCGGACCATAGGGCGCACCGGATTATAAGGCGCACTGCCGATGAATGGTCTATTTTCGATCTTTTTTCATATATAAGGTGCATCGGATTATAGGGCGCATTAAAGGAGTCATATTATTATTAATTTTTTTCTAAATGTAAAACACTTTCTTGTGGTCTACATAACATGTAATGGCGGTTCTTTGGCACATCCCATTTAGTGCGCCATGTGTATGCAGAACATGTGCTGATTGTTAGAACCCCCACAATACTCGAAATATATTGATTTAGCACTCGTGATTTATCAAGACTGAAAATGTTCTGCGTTTACCGTATTTTCTGGACCACAGGATTGTAAGGCGCACTGCCAATGAGCGGGTCTATTTAGGTCTTTTTTCATACAAAAGATTTTAAGGCGCATTAAAGGAGTCATATTATGATTTTTTTCTAAATGTAAAACACTTCCTTGTGGTCTACATAACATGTAATGGTGGTTCTTTGGTCAAAATGTTGCATAGATGATGTTTTACAGATCATCTTCAAGCCGCTTTCTGACAGTCGTTTTGGTGGGCGGTCTTATTTACGTGGCTCACCTTTGACGGCGTCTTCTCCCCGTCATCTTTGTTGTAGCGGTGTAGCGTGCAAGGACGGGAGTGGAAGAAGTGTCAAAAGATGGAGCTAACTGTTTTAATGACATTCAGATTTTACTTCAATCAATAACGGAGCAGCGTGTCCTTATGCGCCGGAAATGTGTCCCGTGAAAAACCGTCCGAACGGAACTCTCCAATAACTAAAGTTCCTTGGGTGAATAATGTAAACTCACTATACCGGTATGTTTTAGCGTTTTCATGGCGAGTTTACTGACAGATATAAGTAAGAACTTTACACTACTTTATATTAGAAATGGCAACAGCGAAGGATGAATGTCCCATAACAAGAAGATAGAGAAAAAGAAGAAGCTTATCGACTACGGTGTCGGCACAAACTACAAAGGCGGAGGCGCGCAATTTTTCAGGATTTATGCAGATCCCAAATATAGATCAGCACGTACCAGAAGGTTAGAAAAGTTTCTTTTGCATAATATTGCGAAACAAAACGCCAGATAATATTTCTTACCTTATACACACGCCATAATAATACTCTGTGGAAGACTCTTGCTTCCGGGTTCTTCGGACCACCAAGCACCGACATGACAGGCTCTTCCAGGTTCACAACAATGTTTATTTTTCAATAAATCGTCTGTCTTGTGCTTTTCAGCAATTGTCTTTAGTGTCTGTCAATCTCGCTCTCGCTCTCTCTCCAACTCCAACTCCCCCTCTTCTCCTCCCCGGCTGCCGCCTTTTAACAGAGCGTCGGGTGATTAGATAAGCAGGCCCAGGTGGGCCATGTACACACCTGTCGCTGATCTCGAAGCCGGTCCTGTCACACCCCGCTTCGCTGCAGGTCCGCAGGCCACGCCCCCCTCCACATACTCGTATGTTTAACGCGCCACCAATCCGTCAAGCGGTGCGGCTTCATAGCTTACCAAAGTCATACTAAAACATTTTGATAGATTTTTGAGCGCCGTGTGTAATGTTCTATATTTTCAATGGAACATATAGAATGTTGGTGTTGTTTACTTGTAATCACATTTGCAGTCTGCACGTATCTCTTATGTTTGACTGCCATCTACTGGTCACACTTGTCATTACACCATGTACCAAACAAAATTGCTTCGAGGTCGGTAAGCAAAACCAGAATTATTTGGTACATTAGGTGCACCGGGTTATAAGACGCACTGTCGAGTTTTGAGGGAAAAAAATGATTTTAAGTGCGCCTTATAGTCCGGAAAATACGGTAATACGAATGCGACCTACACACTGATTATTAAAGATAGTTTTTGAATGATAACCTGATACATTCCTCATGGAGATATGGACTAATCTAGATACTACTGCATGTACTGTATGTTTGGTTTTGCCTTGGAGTTTATCGTTTTGTTTTGAAGTTAACATAACGATTAGTTGACTTGTGGGAAAAATAAAGTCCATCTTATCCTAACCTAATAGGTTATTGAAGCCTCCATGTATTCATCGGCTTTGTGCTAAGTAACTATAAAGATGAATACTTCATTACTTAGTAATTCACACTGTAACTGTGCTGCTCATTAGACTGTCACAAAGAAAAATAACTGTTAATTCTTTGCCCATTGAAAAGCAAGGACGGGCAAAGTGCTGACAAAAACAATGTATTTGACGGCATATAGTGGCTGTTGGCGTGATCCCAGGATGCAGAGAAGGTAGCAAAGTGCAAGACCAAGGTCACTTTGTTAGGTATCAGACATTTTTGGCCTACAGGAGATAATAAACCAACACGGAAGTAGAGAACGAGGTAGTGCACTGCTCTAGAGTCCAGTGGCAACGTGCTTTACACTACTGCATCCGACGCTTTGCATTGAACTTGGTGATGTATGGATTAAATACAGCTGCTCGGCCATGAAAACCCATTCCATGAAGCTCTCTGTGTACTGTACGTGGGCTAATAGGAAGGTCACATGAAATTTGGAGCTCTGTAGCAACTGACTGTGCAGAAAGTCTTTGCAGTATGCGCTTCAGCATCCGCTGACCCCTCTCTCTGTTTACGTGGCCTACCACTTCGTGGCTGAGTTGCTGTTGTTCCCAAACTCTTCCATTTTCTTATAATAAAGCCGACAGTTGACTTTGGAATATTTAGGAGCGAGGACATTTCATGACTGGATTTGTTGCACAGGTGGCATCCTATGACAGTTGCACGCTGGAAATCACTGAGAGCGGCCCATTCTTTCACAAATGTTTGTAGAAACAGTCTCCATGCCTAAGTGCTTGATTTTGTACACCTGTGGCCGGGCCAAGTGATTAGGACAACTGATTCTGATCATTTGGATGGGTGGCCAAATACTTTTTGCAATATAGTGTACCTGTCCCTGGTTGTGATGATTCCTATGGACATTTTGCTTCGCACCTCGACGTATACCGCATAGTGTTCCTTGCGCTTCCTATCCCTATTTGCTTTTTTGTGCACTTCCCTGCTGCACTATTTTTCTCCTTCGTCTTCCCTAATAAAAGTGCTTGTACCTGCACTTCGCCTGCCTTCTCTGCATCTTGAGTTCGAGACAAACATAGACCCTCAGCCCATTTGCGACTCACTAGTTGAGAATCCCCGGTTCACAGTCGTGAAGTCATTCGTTCCTTGGCTCACTCAGGCAGGCAGTATAGCAGTTGTTGTCCTCTACATAACCTGCACAAAGAATAGAAGCTGAAGGACGTTATGCTGACAAGGCAACTGAACTGTATCACTGTCTGTAACTGGGGCAGTCATGAGGGTGTAGCAAATCATTGTGTGAGCATTAAGCATTCATGTGGTTTACACCATACACGCTTCTTCAAAAAAAAAATATTCAAAGCAAGAGCAATTAACTTTGAAGTTTTGAAAAAAGGACACAAATTACAGCCGATAACCATGTAAACTATTTAAAACATACAACAACAAACAATAAGGTCATTGTCGGAAAAGGAATGCTTACTGCATGTCACTACATGGTCATGCGATCATAATGATTACTCAGTGCTCTATCAAAATCCTATTCTATACATGCTGTGAGATGTTGTTAGGGTCTCCCAACCCGATATTGATATCAGTCCAATATCAACAAATAAAACAAGTACAGCATAACCTCGATTTACAAACTTATTTGGCTCTTAAACATGGTTTGCAAACCGAAAAGTGTGTATATTGAAGCAGCGTTCCTCATAGCAAACAATGTAAAGTCCCTATTATAGTACAAATAGGCACACTTTCAAGACAGTACAAAGTTTATATATACTGGACATGTATATATGTATGTATACATGCACTGTATACAGTCGTGGTCAAAAGTTTACATACACTTGTAAAGAACATAATGTCATGACTGTCTTGAGTTTCTAATAATTTCTATAACTCTTATTTTTTTTGTGATAGAGTGATTGGAGCACATACCGTATTTTCCGCACTATAAGGCGCACCGGATTATTAGCCGCACCTTCTATGAATTACATATTTCATAATTTTGTCCACCAATAAGCCGCCCCGGACTAAAAGCCGCGCCTACGCTGCGCTAAAGTGAATGTCAAAAAAACGCTGCGCTAAAGTGAATGTCAAAAAAACAGTCAGATAGTTCAGTCAAACTTTAATAATATATTGAAAACCAGCGTTCTAACAACTCTGTCCCAAAATGTACGCAATTGTGCAATCACAAACATAGTAAAATTCAAAATGGTGTAGAGCAATAAATAGCAACATAATGTTGCTCGAACGTTAATGTCACAACACACAAAATAAACATAGCGCTCACCTTCTGAAGTTATTCTTCATTCGTAAATCCTTCGAATTCTTCGTCTTCGGTGTCCGAATTGAAAAGTTGCGCAAGCGTGGGATCCAAAAATGGCCGGTTCCGTCTCGTAGAAGTCATCGGGAGTCAGTGTCGCTGTTGTTCTGTGAATCCTGCCTTCCGGAAAGCTCGGACCACAGTTGTGACCGAAACTATCTGCCCAGGCATTTACGATCCACTGGCAGATGTTGGCGTATGTCGACCGGCGCTATCTGCCCGTCTTAGTGAAGGTGTGTTCGCCTTCGGAGCTGTGTGAAAAAAGCCACCCGGCCTCTTCGCGTAAACTTCCCTTAACCACTCGCTCATCTTTTCTTCATCCATCCATCCCTTCGAGTTAGCTTTTATGATGACGCCGGCTGGAAAGGTCTCTTTTGGATGGGTGGAAGTTAGCATGGCAAGCTAGAACCACAGTGAAGGATGACTCCTCATTCCCTGTGGTGCGAATATTCACCGTACGTGCTCCCGTTCCACAGTGCAGTTCACAGGAATATCAGTTGCTGTGAAATACGGTAGTAATCCGTGTGCGGATGGAGAGATTGCGTCTTTTTATGATCCGGATCCTTGTCGCGTAGTAGGAGCCATTTTGTGGTCTTTACAGATGTAAACAGGAAATGAAACGTACGGTGATATCCGCGCGTTTTTTCTTCTTCTTCCGGGGGCGGGTGAAGCGCTTCCTGTTCTATGGGGGCGGGTGAAGCGCTTCCTGTTCTATGGGGGCGGGTGCTTTCCTTGGCGGTTGCTTGCGTAGAAGAAGAAGCGCTTCCTGTTCTACCGGGAAAAAAGATGGCGGCTGTTTACCGAAGTTGCGAGACCGAAACTTTATGAAAATGAATCGTAATAAAGCGCACCGGGTTATTAGGCGCACTGTCAGCTTTTGAGAAAAATTGTGGTTTTTAGGTGCGCCTTATAGTGCGGAAAATACGGTACTTGTTTGTCACAAAAAACATTCATGAAGTTTGTTTATTTTATGAATTTATTATGGGTCTACTGAAAATGTGAGCAAATCTGCTGGGTCAAAAGTATACATACAGCAATGGTAATATTTGGTTACATGTCCCTTGGCAAGTTTCACTGCAATAAGGCGCTTTTGGTAGCCATCCACAAGCTTCTGGCAAGCTTCTGGTTGAGTTCAGCTAAATTAGTTGGTTTTCTGACATGGACTTGTTTCTTCAGCATTGTCCATACGTTTAAGTCAGGACTTTGGGAAGGCCATTCTAAAACCTTAATTCTAGCCTGATTTAGCCATTCCTTTACCACTTTTGACGTGTTTTTGGGGTCATTGTCCTGTTGGAACACCCAACTGCGCCCAAGACCCAACCTCGGGGCTGATGATTTTAGGTTGTCCTGAAGAATTTGGAGGTAATCCTCCATTTTCATTGTCCCATTTACTCTCTGTAAAGCACCAGTTCCATTGGCAGCAAAAGAGACCCAGAGCATACTACTACCATATTCATATATTTAAGTTCAAGTTTATTCACAATACCGTAGTGAATATCATTTAAGGATGTTGGTAAGTGAAAGGGTCCCCCAAATAAGCTAGGAGAAGCTTTTGGCAGGGGGTCCAGAGGACAGTATATACATGGAATGATGAAACATGGTTGCAAGCACAAAAAAACACACAAAAAAAACAAAACGTTATATGATAAACACAAAATAATAGTACTAAAGCAAGCATATACATACATACATTCATTCAATCATGCAAAACCCAACAGTAGTCTACCCCACATGAGGCATTAGAGATAGGTGGTTAATAGGGAAGTTTTCAGTTTCTTTTTGAAGTTGGAGAATGAATACCACTATGCTTGACTGTAGGTATGGTGTTCCTGGGATTAAAGGCCTCAAACATATTGCTGGGTATTGTGGCCAAACAGCTCAATTTTTGTTTCATCTGACCACAGAACTTTCCTCCAGAAGGTCTTATTTTTGTCCCTGTTATGTCAGCTGAAACAAAAATTGAGCTGTTTGGCCACAATACCCAGCAATATGTTTGGAGGAGAAAAGGTGAGGTCTTTAATCCCAGGAACCATGTAACCAAATATTAACATTGCTGTATGTATACTTCTGACCCAGCAGATTTGGTCACATTTTCAGTAGACCCAAAATAAATTCATAAAAGAACCAAACTTCATGAATGTTTTTTGTGACCAACAAGTATGTGCTCTAATCACTCTATCACAAAAAACAAGAGTTGTAGAAATTATTGGAAACTCAAGACAGCCATGACATTATGTTCTTTACAAGTGTATGTAAATTTTTGACCACAACCGTATATATGTGTATGTGTATATATGTATATATATATATATATATATATATAGACATATATATTACCCTCTTGTTATGTTTGTTTGATTGTAATATATATATACATATGTGTGTGTGTGTGTGTGTGTGTGTAGATATATAGCGGCATGATGAGACCAGTTTGTTGCGTTTGTTTAAAGTGGACATGCTGGGTTGGTATATAATAAACATTTTTCATTCAATGTGGTCTGCCACATCATTTAGTGAGTGTCATAATCCGTGGTTCGGATCATGTTTTTGTTATGTTCTGTTAGTTTTGGACTACTTTTAGTTCCTGTTTGTGCACCTCCTGAGTTTAGTCACCATGGTTACTTATGATTTTCACCTGCCTCTGTTGTTCGGGACACTCACCTGGCTCTAATCAAGAGACACTATTTAAGCCTGCCTTTGCCAGTCAGTCGGCTTGGCGTCATTGTTCGGTTCATGTCTGATTCCAAGTGTATGCCAAGTGTTCGCTTCATGCCTTGTATACGTAAGTTTTTGTTTGTTCATGCCACAGCTAGTAAGTTTTCCTTGTCATAGTTTATGCTAAGTGTTAGTTTAGCTCCAAGTGCGATCAGCGTGTTGTGCCTTAGCCTTGTTTTCTGTTTTTTTGTAGTACTTTGAGTTTTGAGAAGATTAATAAATATGTTCCTACCTGCAAGCCTTGTCCGGAATAGTCCGTTTGCATCCCGGGAGAACAAACCTTGCAGTAAGCTGCAAAAACCCCGCCGTGACAGTGAGGTCCGCCACGTCATTTAATGTGGCCCGCCACATCTCTGAGGGCCGCCATAATCTACACCCTTGATCTAAAGGTTTGTAAACTGAAACGGTCGCACATAGAGGCGTTTGTAAACAGAGGTCCCACTCTATCGGATGAATCTTGAGTTTCTTGTATTTTAGTAAAAGTCATTTCCAAAAGGTAAACATGGTAGGCTGCTCGGAGCATGCAGCTACACAACAGCTAAGCACACCATAGCACACAAGCTGGACATAGATAATAGGTACACTGCAAAAAGTCAGTGTTCAAAAACAAGAAATAAAAATACAAAAATGAGGGGTATTTTATTTGAACTAAGCTAAATTAGCTGCCAATAGAACAAGAAAATTTGGCTTGTCAAGACTTTCCAAAACAAGTAAAATTAGCTAATCTCAGTGAACCCAAAAATACCTTAAAATAAGTATATTCTCACTAATAACAAGTGCACTTTTCTTGGTCGAAAAAAAAAATTCTCAATATGTTGATGCTAGTGCCATTATCTTGACATAATGATATGCGCTCGGCATTACATTTCTTGAAACCAGCAAACTTATACTAAAAACTGATTTATTGTTCTTAATGGAAAGGCAACAAGGCAACCGCTTGTTACTCTCGGGGTCTCCTAGCCGCTCAGGCAAATCATATGGTCTAAAAATGCATTTTTCCATCGATAACATGACATCATCGCGCCAAGTGCGTGCTCTTTCAGTCAATTAGTGCTCATATATACAGCCCGGCCCCCGGCCAAAACATTTTTAATCTTAATTTTCAGGAATTTATCTGAATGTGCATGAACTATTTCTGTTCAAAATAGTTAGAAATGTCACATGTTAAATGTTTAAATATTAACTGTCAGTTTACTGTACTGTGCCAACTGTACTACTATATGAGTACCTATTTTCTATTGTTTCATTGAAAATAAAACAGCAAAGTCCTGTTTTAATTATGAGACACACTTGTGTGAAAATCATGATTTTTTTTTTTTCATGCTTGAAATAAGAAATTATTACTTTAAAAAAAAAAGTAGTTTTATGTTTGTGTTGATGACACAGCTTTGCAACAGTTGATATTCTAGTTTCAAGCATGTGTTACTCAATATAGGTCAGGGGTCGGCAACCCGCGGCTCTAGAGCCGCGCGGCTCTTTAGCGCCGCCCTAGTGGCTCTCTGGAGCTTTTTCAAAAATGTATGAAAAATGGAAAAAGTTGAGGGGAAAAAAAAATATTTTTTGTTTTAATATGGTTTCTGTAGGAGGCCAAACATGACACAAACCTCCCTAATTGTTATAAAGCACACTGTTTATATTAAACATGCTTCACTGATTCCAGTATTTGGCGAGCGCCGTTTTATCCCACTAATTTTGGCAGTCCTTGAACTCACCTTAGTTTGTTTACATGTATATCTTTCTGCGACTTTCTAGGACGTGTTTTATGCCACTTCTTTTTCTGTTTCATTTTGTCTACCAAACTTTTAACGTTGTGCATGAATCCACAAAGGTGAGTTTTGTTGATGTTATTGACTTGTGTGGAGTGCTAATCAGACATATTTGGTCACTGCATGGCTGCGAGCTAATCGATGCTAACATGCTATTTAGGCTAGCTATATGTACATAATGCATCATTATGCTTCATTTGTAGCTATATTTGAGCTCATTTAGTTTCCTTTAAGTCATATTAATTCAATTTATATCTCATGACACACTATCTGTATGTAATATGGCTTTTAATTTTTTGCGGCTCCAGACAGATTTGTTTTTGTATTTTTGGTCCAATATGGCTCTTTCAACATTTTGGGTTGCCGACCCCTGATATAGGTCATACAATCTCAGCAACAAGCTGTAATATCTTACTGAGATCATTTAGGACCAAAACACTTAAAACAAGTAAAAGTCTGTAACATAAAATCTGCTTAGACATAAAATAAGCAAATATCACCCTTATTTGAGATATTTAATCTTACTTAGATTTCAGTTTTTGCAGTGTAGTAAGTCTTACTGTGTGGCTAACATGCAGTTTATTATTTATTGACCTGTTAGAGGAGTGTTGTCCCACAGGGTAGGTGGCACCGACATGCTATCTGAGGTAGACTGCGGGGGCCCCTTGGTCTTGCACGCTGCACTGTTGGCACAGTTGTCAGCAGCGACCCCCTCCCACCCCTCTTCCCGTCTCAGCTGCTGTGGGCCGGGCCTTTAAGGGAGGAAGAATCCCTGACATCACACGCCGCCCCCACCCCCCGCCGCGAAAGAAGCAGTACGACACTCCCATCTTTTCTCCCGGGCCCCTCAGCAGCCCCATTCATATTTACTCCAACCGGATCAAGTTTAAAGGGGGTCGGAGATGAGGGGGTCTGTACCATCAGCAATGAGAAGGGAGACACACGGACATCTTTACCGGGAATAATAACACATTTCTCATTCTCTGTCTGTCCTCAGCCAATGAGAAGCTGGACGACATCAACGGCTGCCCCAAGAGCCGCTCTCAGATGGTAAGTGATCCTCTTTTCTTTTTTTTCTTTTTTTTGGCAGAAAACTGCGAAGGTTTGTGTGAAATAACACACCTCTGTGGTCTTGTTGGGACGTCAACTTTGTGGGGAAGCTGGCCGCAGGATGACATTCTTCACCATCCTGAGAATATCAAGTACAACTTTTTTAGAGTCACTTGGAAGCAATTGGCAGTGAGTCAGGCTCCTTGTGACATTTTATTTAGTTTTATCACACGGGGAAGAAGTCCCCAGGCAGGGCTGCCCTCCGCTGCATGTGATGCCTCATAAATTGGGCCAGTGTGCCAGCTGAGGGGGGCTATTTTTGGCCACCGGCCAGACTACCGAAGCCTATCAAAGCCCACCACACCTCCGTGGTTAAAAACTGAAAAGCCCTCTTTGTCACTGGCGCGGTGCCACCTTTATAATTGTCCTTTGGCTGGAATGTTATTCTGTTTGGGCACACTGCAAAAAGTCAGTGTTCAAAAACAAGAAGAAAAAAAATACAAAAATTAGGGGTATTTTATTTGAACTAAGCAAAATTATCTGCCAATAGAAGAAGAAAATTAGGCTTGTCAAGACTCTCCAAAACAAGTAAAATTAGCTTACCTCAATGAACCCCAAAATACCTTAAAATAAGTACAAATCCCATTTCCATATGAGTTGGGAAATTGTGTTAGATGTAAATATAAACGGAATACAATGATTTGCTAATCCTTTTCAACCCATATTCAATTGAATGCACTACAAAGACAAGATATTTGATGTTCAAACTCATAAACTTTATTTTTTTTTGAAAATAATAATTAACTTAGAATTTCATGGCTGCAACATGTGCCAAAGTAGTTGGGAAAGGGCATGTTCACCACTGTGTTACATGGCCTTTCCTTTTAACAACACTCAGTAAACGTTTGGGAACTGAGGAGACACATTTTTTAAGCTTCTCAGGTGGAATTCTTTCCCATTCTTGCTTGATGTACAGCTTACGTTGTTCAACAGTCCGGGGGTCTCCGTTGTGGTATTTTAGGCTTCATAATGCGCCACACATTTTCAATGGGAGACAGGTCTGGACTACAGGCAGGCCAATCTAGTACCCGCACTCTTTTACTATGAAGCCACGTTGATGTAACACGTGGCTTGGCATTGTCTTGCTGAAATAAGCAGGGGCGTCCATGGTAACGTTGCTTGGATGGCAACATATGTTGCTCCAAAACCTGTATGTACCTTTCAGCATTAATGGCGCCTTCACAGATGTGTAAGTTACCCATGTCTTGGGCACTAATACACCCGCATACCATCACAGATGCTGGCTTTTCAACTTTGCGCCTAGAACAATCCGGATGGTTCTTTCCCAAGAGCAGACAAAAATTACAGAGAGACAGAAAAGGATCACTGTAAAAAGGTGAGAAACAGGTAAACGCTAGGGTGGGGGGACCTTGAGCAAAAAAAAAAATTCAGTCTAAACCTGGGCCCCTGGAGATAATCTATGCAACATATTGACCAAGTAACCACCAGTACATGTTATGTAGACCACAAGGAAATGTTTTCAATTTAGAAAAAAATACCGTATTTTTCGGATTATTACAGAGCCCCTAAAGGGACATGGGGAAAATATTTTTTTTATAATTTTATTTTATTTTAATTTTTTTTTAGACATGTATCTCGTGCGCACGAGATAGTTTCTCGTGTGCACGAGATACATGTGTAAAATAAAAAATAAAAAAATTATAAAAAACAAATTCTCCCCATGTCCCTTTAGGGGCTCCGTAGATTATAAATCACTCTGGAGTATAAATCGCACCGGCCGAAAATGCATAATAAAGATTAAAAAAACCATATATAAGTCGCACTGGAGTATAAGTCGCATTTTTGGGGGACATTTATTTGATCAAATCCAACACCAAGAATAGACATTTGAAAGGCAATTTAAAATAAATAAAGAATAGTGAACAACAGGCTGAATAAGTGTACGTTATATGAGGCATAAATAACCAACTGAGAACGTGCCTGGTATGTTAATGTAACATATTATGGTAAGAGTCATTCAAATAACTATAACATATAGAACATGCTATATGTTTACCAAACAATCTGTCACTCCTAATCCTAATGCGCCGCTTCCTCTTCTATCTTATTTGATATTTTACGGGAATGTGTTAATAATTTCACACATAAGTCGCTCCAGAGTATAAATCGCACCCCCGGCCAAACTATGAAAAAAACTGTGATTTATAATCCGAAAAATACGGTAATAATAATATGACTCTTTTAATGCGCCCTATAGTCTGGTGCGCCTTATATATGAAAATAGACCAGAGCTGGGCAAATATTTTGACTTGGGGGGCCGCATTGAGAGAAAAAATGTGTCTGGGGGGTCCAATGTGTATGTATGTATAAATGATATACCGTATTTTTCGGAGTATAAGTCGTACCGGAGTATAAGTGGCACCTGCCGAAAATGCATAATAAAGAAGGAAAAAAACATATATAAGTTGTATTGGACTATGAAAAAAACTGCGACTTATAGTCCAAAAAATACGGTATACACATTTAGCTATAAAAATCTGCTGTACAGTATATGTGTTTGGGTCCTTTTTTTCCAGGAACGCTAATACCAAAAGTCACAATGTCCGATAGAGTTCTAAAAACGTTATGACAGACCACCTCAAAAAAAAAAAAAAACTAATGGAATTTTACAGTTTTTCACTGAATGGGACACCCAAAATGTACATGAAAATAAAGAAAGTGGGATTTACAATATTAACTATGAACAATAAAACACTGAATATTGACAACATGTGAACGTCGCTCCTCTTTTAGTTGTCAGGCCAGCTCCTCGATGTATCTTTTACAATCAAGCAAAACACAACAAAAATGAAAAAAAAAAACAGAAAAATATGAATGCAAAGTGTAATAAACACCTACAATATGATATATTATCACGTAAAAATGTGCTCCCGCATCTGTTTCTGACACACGCGTTTGGGGCTGGCCGCTCTGAAAACAAACCCAACCCACTCTGCTTTGTTCCTGGTCTGAGCTGAATTACCGTAATAACTCCTATAACACCCGAAAGCGCAGATTTCGACCATTGAAATACTTTTTATTAGGGGTGTAACGGTACGTGTATTTGTATTGAACCGTTTCGGTACGGGGCTTTCGGTTCGGTTCGGAGGTGTACCGAACGAGTTTCCACACGAACATATTAAGTAGCCGCCTCCGCTTCCTTCTGCCTCTGTTTCTCTGTCAGTACTCTACACAGCACCCAGCATTGTCCCACCCACACATACATCTGATTGGTTACAAACAGAGCGGTAACAGCCAATCAGCAGTGCGTATTCAGAGCGCATGTAGTCAGTGCTTAGCGTTTAGCAGGTAATCATCAGGCTGCGGACTCTCCCCAAATTATGATAAACACCTCCCAGTCAACTACTAGTAACATCACTATGAGCCCGTTGACCTTCTAGAAATATAAAAGGCAGCTCAGCTCGCTCGCAGTCCTGGCTTGAGGTGAAGGCTAATTCGCTTTTAGCGTAATGTTAGCTCATTTTGCGGGGTGTGTGTGTGTGTGTGTGTTACGGACAGCAAAGCCCTGTCTGTCTGTTATTTCACTTTACCTTTTTCTGTGTTGATTGAGCTGTGTTGAAGCAGCAAAAAATGACATTATGTTAAATGAAGAGTTTCTGTCTCTGCTAGTTGATATAATAATGTAACTGCATCATTAAGCCGACATGAACTCCATGGTGTTCAGGGATGAATAGTCTCTCCTATTGCTGTTGTACTATTTTTTCAGCAATAGTTACATTATTCATTAGTAATGTAGCAGCCTAGTTTTGAATGGCAGGGTCCCTGCTATCACATGTTGATAAAAATATAACATTTATATCATAAAAATCAACTACAGGCTTCCCAAATGCTGTAATAAATTAAGCATGATGAGTTCACTTGAAACTGTTTAATGTTGCACTTTTTATATGTAGAAGAAAAGTTTTGTTATTTTATTTAATCTGAGCAACAACTTGAGGCAGTTTAATGTTGATTAACGTGGGCAGAATTATTATAGTATTCCCAATGTTAAAAGGATAAAGCCATTGTTTACAAATTTGGTAAATAAATAACCAAAAAATTTATATTTTGTTGTATTCTTACTGTACCGAAAATGAACCGAACCGTTACCTGTAAACCGAGGTACGTACCGAACCGAAATTTTTGTGTACCGTTACACCCCTACTTTCTATAGTTCAAGGCTTACGGTCATTTAAAAACAGCACTGCACATCATAATGGTGGCGACAGTTTTGATGTTAAAGGGCTAAAAAAATGATGTAGAACGTCCGGCGGGCCGGATTGAAAATCTTAACGGGCCGCATGTGGCCCACGGGACGTATTTTGCCCAGCTGTGAAATAGACCATTCATCGGCAGTGCGCCTTATAATCCGGTGCGCCCTATGGTCCGGAAAATCCAGTCCTTTTGTTTTTGCGACCTCAATTCAAACGTATGAAATTGAATTGGAATTTGGGATGTATTTTTTAAATTCACAAGTCCTCAATACTGAGCGTTTAAAAAGAAAAAAATTAACCGTGATTATGATGGCTGTTCTAGCTGGAGTGGCTGTTTTTACAACTGTCACATTCTCGCTAGGCTGAGCCCCGTCACTATGTCAGTATTTCAGCCACCCGCAGTGGTCCTGTGTTTCTTCAGCCCAGAGCTGATGTGACACTGAGCTGTTAAAACCACACAGAACGCACAAACCACATTCAGCGGGTTTTTTTTTCTTGTTTACGTTGTACTGAATTAAAAAAAAAAAAAAAGGTAACCTTTAAGGTCAAGCACAATTTGAGATGCTTAATTAAAAAGGAAAATATCGTTATGGCATTATGGCAGGTGAGATAATCCATTGCGGGGTCAAAGTACTGGGGGAGTTCAAGATGACGTCGTTTTAATTGCATAATTGCACATAATAACGGAGGAAAATTACTTTAATTTACAATCTGACATAAACAATTTACACATTTTTTTTATTGTTCTGGCGTCTAATGGAATGAACAAAATGTGTGCATCTTACATGCATATCAACTGAAGGTTAATGGCCGCAAATTTACTCGCATGTGATACACGTCAGGATGTGCAGGTTAGCATCCAAAATGCCGCTTGTAAGATACTAAACTAAAGGAAAATAATAGGGATGTCCAATAATGGCTTTTTGCCGATACCCGATATTCCGATATTGTCCAACTCTTTAATTACCGATATTGATATCAACCGATATATACAGTCGTGGAATTAACACATTATTATGCCTAATTTAGACAACCAGGTATGGTGAAGATAAGGTCCTTTTTAAAAAAAATTATAAAATAAAATAAGATAAATAAATTAAAAACATTTTCTTGAATAAAAAAGAAAGTAAAACAATATAAAAACAGTTACATAGAAACTAGTAATTAATGAAAATTTGTAAAATTAACTGTTAAAGGTTAGTACTATTAGTGGACCAGCAGCACGCACAATCATGTGTGCTGTATCCCTTGTAGACTGTATTGATATATATTGATATATAATGTAGGAACCAGAATATTGATAACAAAAAGAAACAACCCTTTTGTGTGAATGAGTGTAAATGAGCGTAAATGTGGGAGGGAGGTTTGTTGGGTTGGTGCACTAATTGTAAGTGTATCTTGTGTTTTTTATGTTGATTTAATAAAAAAAATAAAAAATAAAAAAAACGATAACGATAATAACAAAACCGATACCGATAATTTCCGATATTACATTTTAAAGCATTTCGGCAGGCCGATAAACTTTTTTTTCTTCCAAGGACGAGAGGAAAAGGAATGGCTCAGCATTCTACATACAAGTGCTGCTCGATTAATCGAAATCGAATCGACATCGAGGTTTTAATTAGTGCGGTAAATAACCAGCGTTTTTTTTTTTCTCCGGCGTCTCCGGTATTTGTGCACTGCAAAAATTCAGTGTTTAAAAACAAGAAGAAAAAAAATACAAAAATGAGGGGTATTTTATTTGAACTAAGCAAAATTATCTGCCAATAGAACAAGAACATTTGGCTTGTCAAGACTTTCCAAAACAAGTCATATTACCTAACCTCAATGTACCCAAAAATACCTTAAAATAAGTATATTCTCACTAATAACAAGTGCACTTTTCTTGGTAGAAAGAAAAAAAACAGACCTTTTTGCTCAAAAAAATTCTTAAATGAAGTAAACGCTAGTGCCATTATCTTGACATAATGGTATGCGCTCGGCATTACATTTCTTGAAACCAGCAAACTTATACTAAAAACTAATTTATTGTTCTTCATGGAAAGGCAACAAGGCAACCGCTTGTTACTCTCGGGGTCTCCAAGCCGCTCAGGCAAATCATATTGTCTAAAAATGCATTTTTCCATGGATAACATGACATCATCGCCTCAAGTGCGTGCTCTTTCAGTCATTAGTGCGCATATATACAGCCCGGCCCCCGGCCAAAATTTTTTTAATTGTAATTTTGAAGAATTTATCTGAATGTGCATGAACTATTTTTAGCTTCAAAAAGGGTGGGCAATATGAGCCCATCAACACGGACGAACGAGCGAAAATACTGTCGTCATAAACAAAATGACAAAGTCCAACCAAATTTTTCCAACGAGGAATTTTATTTTATTAATTTTTTTGTGTTTTTTTTTTTAGGTGGGCGGAGTTGGGGGGGGCGGCGTTTGGTGGTAGCGGGGGTGTATATTGTAGCGTCCCGGAAGAGTTAGTGCTGCAAGGGTTTCTGGGTATTTGTTCTGTTGTGTTTATTTTGTGTTACGGTGCGGATGTTCTCCCGAAATGTGTTTGTCATTCTTGTTTGGTGTGGGTTCACAGTGTGGCGCATATTTGTAACAGTGTTAAAGTTGTTTATACGGCCACCCTAACAGTGACCTGTATGGCTGTTGATCAAGTATGTCTTGCTGTCACTTACGTGTGTCGGCAGATGCCGCATACAACATGTTACTGGGCCGGCACGCTGTTTGTATGGTGAAAAAGCGGACGCGACGACTGTAGAGGATGCTAAAGGCAGTGCCATCATGGCACGCCCTTAATATTGTGGTCCGGGTGAAAATCGGGAGAAATTCGGGAGAATGGTTGCCCCAGGAGATTTTCGGGAGGGGCACTGAAATTCGGGAGTCTCCCGGAAAAATCGGGAGGGTTGGCAAGTATGGTCAGACCACAGAACACTTTTCCACTTTGCATCAATCCATCTTAGATGAGCTCGGGCCCAGCGAAGCCGGCGGCGTTTCTGGGTGTTGTTGATAAATGGCTTTGGCTTTGCATAGTAGAGTTTTAACGTGCACTTACAGATGTAGCGACGAACTGTAGCTACTGACAGTGGTTTTCTGAAGTGTTCCTGAGCCCATGTGGTGATATCCTTTACACACTGATGTCGCTTTTTGATGCAGTACCGCATGAGGGATTTAAGGTCCATAATATCATCGCTTACGTGCAGTGATTTCTCCAGATTCTCTGAACCGTTTGATGATATTACGGACCGTAGATTGTGAAATACCTAAATTCCTTGCAATAGCTCGTTGAGAAATGTTGTTCTTAAACATTTTGCGCACGCATTTGTTCAGAAAGTGGTGACCTTCGCCCCATCCTTGTTTGTAAATTTCATGGAAGCTTGCTTTTATACCCAATCATGGCACCCACCTGTTCCCAATTATCCCGTTCACCTGTGGGATGTTCCAAATAAGTGTTGGATGAGCATTCCTCAATTTTCTCAGTCATTTTTGCCACTTATGCCAGCTTTTTTGAAACACATTGCAGGCATCAAATTCCAAATGAGCTGATATTTGCAAAAAATAACAAAAGTTTTCCAGTTCGAACGTTACGTATCTTGTCTTTGCAGTCTATTCAATCGAATATAGGTTGAAAAGGATTTGCAAATCATTGTATTCTCTTTGTATTTACCATTTACACAACGTGCCAACTTCACTGGTTTTGGGTTTTGTACAAAAAAAAATGTTTTTCTTGTTTATTTGTATTGCCCTGTCCCTTTGATCAGTGATGCCTTATAGTAAAACACGTATGATGAGGTGGTATTATGGTATTATCGAAGCCACATACCATGTTCTACAGTAGGTTCCAGTCCTAACAGGCTTTAAATAGCGATACAGTATGTGTCGCTATTTCAAGCTGCAGATATAAATAAACCCAGAAGTAGGACGAGAGTTGATTTCAGCGGGACGGGCCCGCCATTAAGTTGGAGCATAATAACTGTTGGTTTAGTTTAAGTAGGCATCATTATAAAAGGAGAGTGGTTCAGCCGCACGCGCAATAAGCCTTGACGGCATGAAAGAAAGCATTCGGACTAATACTCTGCATTCTTCCCACTACCAAAGTGTTTCGCATCGGCAGACAGCATATATCAGTCCCTCAAACAGCTGCTCTGGGGTCAGAGGGTCACCTTGCTGTTTCAACTCAGTCGGGAGCCAAAAGTCAAATAAAGAACGACAGCGCGCACAAGGCCAATCCGCTAAGCCCGTGCGCGGAGGTCGGCTTCTCTTCAACGAGGAAAAACGGCGAGCACATCCCATTTAGCAGAACATGTGCTGATTGTTAGAACGCCCACAATACTCGAAATGTATTGATTTAGCACTCGTGATTTATCAAGACTGAAAATGTTCTGCGTTTACCGTATTTTCTGGACCGTAGGGCGCGCCGGATTATAAGGCGCACTGCCGATGAGCAGGTCTAGTCAGGTTTTTTTTCCAATAGACAAGGGCGTACCGGATAATAAGGCGCATTAAAGGAGTCATATTATGATTTTTTGGGTGGAATGGAGGGGGGGGGGGGGGGGGTTTGTGCAACCAGTTACTCTCCTACCGCTGCCAATCAACCATGCTTGCCTTAAGCATACTTGCCAACCTTGAGACCTCCGATTTCGGGAGGTGGGGGGTGGGGGGCGTGGGCGGGGGGCGTGGTTGGGGGCGTGGTTAAGACATATATATATATATATATATATATATATAAGAAATACTTGACTTTCAGTGAATTCTATTCTAGCTAGAATTCTATGAATTATATTTTATTACATACAGTACCGGTATATATATTTTTTATTACATATATATATATATATATATATATATATATATATATATATATATATATATATATATATATATATATATATAAATATATAAATATATATATATATATAAATAAAAGAAATACTTGAATTTCAGTGATCATTTATTTACACATATACACACACATAACACTCATCTACTCATTGTTGAGTTAAGGGTTGAATTGTCCATCCTTGTTCTATTCTCTGTCACTATTTCAGAACACACACATTATACAAATATACATTATAAAATCAATAAGAAAACGGGAGCTCTAATTTGGGAGTCTGAATTAGGATCAGAAGTTCCTATATAAACATTGCGTACTCACGTCGCCTTTTTGTATTGATTACTGCAGCTGTGCACTGGATTCATTCACAAATACAAACTACAACTCACAAACACTTTAGAGTTAGGCTCCACCATCAGAATGTGTACTTAAACTTATAAAGATCACATAGATATTATTCAGTGAGTTGATTCACCAAAACTAACCTGTTATACAGTAGGAAAAAGCACACAGGACGTTTCAATTGTTCACAGACTGGTCGCGCTCATCAGAATGACAAGACACTTCCGGTCTGCAGGTGATAGCATTCAATTGGGAAGAAACGCTCTACTGCCCCCTACTGACCAATGTGAATACTGATAAATGTGTAATGACAGCTCCAAAAACGAATTCAAACCACAAAATAAAATAAATAAATCAACACAAAAATGTGACACATTATGGGTGGGTCACATATGCATGTACAGTAGATGGCAGTATTGTCCTGTTTAAAAGTGTCACAACATTGCTGTTTACGGCAGACCAACTGCTTTACGGTAGACGAAAACTTGACTGCTGTTGTTGTGTGTTATAACCGCGCTGGGAGGACGTTAATGAAACTGCCTAACAATAAACCCACATAAGAAACCAAGAACTCGTCCTCGATCATTAGCTGTTTATATTGTGGGAAAGCGGACGTGTGAACAGGCTGTCAACACGTCACTCAGGTCCGCATGGATTTGGAGGGGGCGTGGCCTCCAGCTCCGCCTGAATTTCGGGAGATTTTCGGGAGAAAATTTGTCCCGGGAGGTTTTCGGGAGAGGCGCTGAATTTCGGGAGTCTCCCGGAAAATCCGGGAGGGTTGGCAAGTATGGCCTTAAGAGAACCGCATTTTTTTTTTTTTTCGCTGCTCAATTTTGGTTGCGGGATGTTATTTTATTCTTTATTCATGATGGGTGAATGAGAGTATGGCCCACTCGCTACCTGCATTGACACTGTACTGATTAGGAATGCCGGAGAAATGTACCGTATTTTCCGTACCTTGGGGTGCACCGGACTATAAGGCGCACTGCCGATGAGCGGGTCTATTCAGGTCTTCTTTCATACAAAAGGCGCACCGGATTATAAGGTGCATTAAAGGAGTAATATGATTTTTTTCTAAATGTAAAACACTTCCTTGTGGTCTACATAACATGTAATGGTGGTTCTTTAGTCAAAATTATGTTTTACAGATCATCCTCAAGGCGCTTTCTGACAGTCGCTTCAGGATGCGCCGTTTTGTGGGCGGTCTTATTTACGTGGCTCACCTTCGGCAGCGTCTTCTCCCCCGTCATCTTTGTCGTAGCGGTGTAGCGTGCAAGGACGGGTGTGGAAGAAGCGTCAAAAGATGGAGCTAACTGTTTTAATGACATTCAGACTTTACTTCAATCAATAACGGAGCAGCATCTCCTCATCCGTGGCTCACTAGTGCAACAACAACGCCAGAAATGTGTCCCGTGAAAAACCGTCCGACCGGAACTCTCTAATAACTAACGTTCCTTGGGTGAATAAATAAACTCACTATACCGGTATGTTTTAGCGCTTTCATGGCGAGTTTACTGACAGATATAAGTTAGAACTTTACACTACTTTATATTAGAAATGGCAACAGCAGAGGATGAATGTCCCATAACAAGAATATAGAGAAAAAGAAGAAGCTTATCGACTACAGTGGCGGACGTGCGCACATTTTTAGTACTTATGCAGATCCCAAATACACATCAGCAGGTACTACAAGATGAGAAAAGTTGGTTTTGCATAATATTGTGAAACAAAACGCAGATAATATGTCTGCTAATAGGTGCCATTTTGCGGTCCTTATACACACACCATAGTAATACTTGTATCTCTGACTACGGTAGCCGAAATGGGCCGACAATCCATCAAGCGGTGTGGCTTCAAAGTCATACTAAAACATTTTGACAGATTTTTGAGTGCCGTGTGTAATGTTCTTTATTTTCAATGGAACATTTAAAGTTTTGGTGTTTACTGGTGTCATATTGCAGTCTACACGTATCTTTTGTGTGTGACTTCCATCTACTGGTCACACTTATCATTACACCTTGTACCAAATAAAATGGCTTCGAGGTCGGTAAGCACAACCAGAATCATTCCGTACATTAGGCGCATCGGGTTTATAAGGCGCACTGTCGATTTTTGAAAAAATTAAAGGATTTTAAGTGCGCCTTATAGTCCGAAAAATAGAGCATGTAGCATGTTTGGAAAGGAAAATGTGCGAACTGGCACAGTCACGCACAAACGGCTGTGAGAAAGGAGGACATTGCGCAGCAAAGAAAGATGATGGAGATAAAATACTCCATCTGTCAACATACTTGGACTGTCAGAAATAAAAAATATTGGACATATTGTCTACTCAGCAATGCCATTTTATAGCTGCTTGATGACTTAAGGGGCTGATTGGAGCTAAATTAATTAAATCAATGATTTGTTGTGTTTTTAATTGCGTTAATTTTTTCTTTAAGGAGCTTTTATTAATAGGGGTATGAATCTTTGAGGGCCTAATTATTTGATCCCGATTCCGATTTCTGCGGTGTCATTTTGATTCAGAATCGATTCTGGATTCAAACCGATTCTTGCAATGTATCATTTGGTATAATAATTATTATAAAACGTTTTCAAAACACGGTATGGGTAAGAAAATCTCCTTCTGGTCGGATGAGATGACCTAAAAACACATTTATAGAAATTGTTTCTTAACTTAAAAAAAAACAATTTTATTTAATTGTTTGAATTTTTTATTTCTTAAATCTTTTTTGAAAATTATGAATCGTTTTCGAATTGGGTTGAATAAGAATCGCGATTTGGGTGTGAATCTTTTTTTTCTGCACCCCTAATTAATAATATATATCCTGTACTGTATTTTTCGGACTATAAGTCGCAGTTTTTTTCATAGTTGGTGCGACTTATACTCAGGAGCGACTTATGTGTGAAATTATTAACACATTACCGTCAAATATCAAATAATATTATTTAGCTCATTCACGTAAGAGACTAGACGTATAAGATTTCATGGGATTTAGCGATTAGGAGTGACAGATTGTTTGGTAAACGTATAGCATGTTCTATATGTTATAATTATTTGAATGACTCTTACCATAATATGTTACGTTAACATACCAGGCACGTTCTCAGTTGGTTATTTATGTGTCATATAACGTACACTTATTCAGCCTGTTGTTCACTATTCTTTATTTATTTTAAATTGCCTTTCAAATGTCTATTCTTGGTGTTGGCTTTTATCAAATAAATTTTCCCCAAAAATGCGACTTATACTCCAGTGCGACTTATATATGTTTTTTCCTTCTTTATTATGCATTTTCGGCCGTTGCGACTTATACTACGGAGCGACTTATACTCCGAAAAATACGGTGTATATATATACAGTATATTGTGGAAAAACTTCTTGCAATATGCATTTTTTTCACGCCGGATCATGTGATATGCATTTTTACACGTCTGGATCCTTCTCGCGCGGCATCGCAGAGCGCAGAGAATAGGTTCTGTTTTCTAGATCACGTTTCCATTCATCCAGAAAAGGTGGTACAGATTATGGTTGTGTGCTGCATGTTTGACAACATGGCCAAACGCCTCAGGTGTGAGCGAGATAACATGAATATGAAGGGAAATGAGTGTCTCAATGGTGAGAGCTGGTAGCACATTCGAAAACCTCATTTAAATAAATAAATTTTGCGCCAGTTTTTAGTTGTACACGCAGTCTTAGTAGATCACACACCCACTAGTTCATGCAATTTTACAGTTTGCACACGCTGTTTAGTGAGTGACGTTCGATCTGAGTAGATCAGGCCCAAGGATGTTATTGTGGAAGTTACTTTTGCTGATTGCAGTACCATATGTAGAAGTATATAGGATTATGGACTAAAGTACAAGTATGTGACTAATGCTGTGATTATTGTAATGCAAAAAATAATGTTGATACAACTACTAGGAAATGTTTATGTCACTCCCTTGCCTGTGGTATGCTGTCCATCTGGGAAAATTACTTTTTTCCAACTACAAATATTGTTTTTAATTCTAAAATAAATACTGGCTTACATTTCAGGTGCACTGTATGTTTGAGCTGTATAATCCTACAGATGCAGTAGCGAGTACAAATGCACTTTAGTCCTACTTGCAATTAAAAAAAATGTTTTAAATGTTTTTTTATTACCATTTTGAATACTGCAAAGTGTGTTAAAATGTCGACGGTGCACAATCAATTCTGTTGTCAGAGACAGGCTGGCTTGGAGAGCCACTCTGAGAGCAACGGCTGTGCGCTGCTGACAGTTGTTTTCAAAGCGTTAACCTGCTGTGTTTGCCTCGTGTAAACCGTTGGTAAACTTTGATCGCACAATGAAACACTTTCTATGGCTCTTTTATGATTTGTGTGGTTAATTGTGCCACTGCAAAGGCCAACGGCGCATTACAGCATGTGTGGCATTCATGAAGCTGCCAGGGCCGAATTTTCCCACACAACATTTGCACATTTGAAAGAAAACATGAAAGCCTGCAGTTTCTCACAACTTTTCTGTCTTCATTCAGATTGAGAACATTGACGTGTGCCTCAGTTTCCTGGCAGCCAAAGGAGTCAACATCCAGGGACTCTCTGCAGAGGGTAAGCTAGACCTGTGTGCCCCGGTTTCTAATTAAACATGAGTTATTGTTATCTAATAATGTGGAGTAATTTAACAGTTAAAAGGTGAAATCGTGTTTACTTAACCAATGGGAAGCAATACGTGTGGATAGAGCTCAGCAGGCACACGACATTGAAATAACGTTGATTATACGTGCATGTACTTTGAAACATCGTTGCAAAATGGTTGTATTCGTAAATTGAGACAACGTCGGTGTCTAACGTTGGATCCACGTTGTAAAATATTGGTTGAAAAATGACCAAAATTTCAATGGTCAAATCAACGTCAGAAACCGACATTGTTTAAACGTTGTCAAAAAGCATGTTGTTTCAACCTTATATTTGTGTTGCAAAATATTGGTTGGAAAATGACCAAATTTCAATGGTCAAATCAACGCCAGAACCCGACATTGATTAAACGTTGTCAAAAAGCATGTTGTTTCAACGTTGTATTTGTGTTGTAAAATATTGGTTGAAAAATTAACACATTTTAATGGTCAAAACAACGTCAGAATCTGACGTTGATTAAATGTTGTCAAAAAGCATGTTGTTTCAACGTTGTATTTGTGTTGTAAAATATTGGTTGGAAAATTACCAAATTTCAATGGTCAAATCAACGTCAGTACCCGACGTTGATTAAAAGTCGTCAAAAAGCATGTTGTTTCAACGTTGTATTTGTTTTGTAAAATATTGGTTGAAAAATGATCAAATTTCAATGGTCAAAACAACGTCAGAACCCAACATTGATTAAACGTTGTCAAAAAGCATGTTGTTTCAACGCTAGGTTTGAGTTGCTCAACGTCAGGACCAAATTCAACATGTTCTCAACGTTGTTTTAGTGTCAGGTTGGGAAATAACCACATTTAATGGTCAAAAAGCATGTTGTTTCAACGTTGTTTTTGTGTTATCAAATATTGGTTGAAAAATGACTAAATTTCAATGGTCAAAACAACGTCAGAACCCAACTTTGATTAAATATCGTCAAAAAGTATGTTGTTTGAACGTTGTATTTGTGTTGGAAAATATTTGTTGGAAAATGACCACATTTCAATGGTCAAAACAATGTCAGAACCCAACATTGATTAAATGTTGTCAAACAGCATGTTGTTTCAACGTTGTATTTGTGTTGTCAAATATTGGTTGAAAAATGACCAAAATTCAATGGTCAAATCAACGTCAGAACCCAACGTTGATTAAACGTCGTCAAAAAGCATGTTGTTTCAACGTTGTATTTGTATTGTAAAATATTGGTTGGAGAATGACCAAATTTCAATGGTCAAAACAGCGTTAGAACCCAACATTGATTAAATGTTGTCAAAAAGCATGTTGCTTCAACGTTGTATTTGTGTTGTAAAATATTGGTTGGAAAATGACCAAAATTCAATGGTCAAATCAACATCACAACCCAACATTGATTAAACGTCGTCAAAAAGCTTGTTGTTTCAACGCTATGTTTGAGTTGCTCAACGTCAGGACCTAATTCAACACGTTGTCAACGTTATTTCAGTGTCAGGTTGGGAAATAACCACATTTTAATGGTCAAAAAGCATGTTCTTTCAACGTTGTATTTGTGTTCTAAAATATCGGTTGAAAAATGACCAAATTTCAATGAACAAATCAACGTCAGAACCCGACATTGATTACACGTCGTCAAAAAGCATGTTGTTTCAACGTTGTATTTGTGTTGTAACATATTGGTTGAAAAATGACCAAAATTCAATGGTCAAATCAACGGCAGAACCTAACATTGATAAAACGTCGTCAAAAATCATGTTGTTTCAACATTGTATTTGTGTAGTAAAATATTGGTTGAAAAATGACCAAATTTCAATGGTCAAATCAACGTCAGAACCCAACATTGATTAAACGTCGTCAAAAAGCATGTTGTTTCAACGTTGTATTTGTGTAGTAAAATATTTGTTGAAAAATTACCAAATTTCAATGGTCAAATCAACGTCAGAACCCAACATTATTAAACGTCAACAAAAAGCATGTTGTTTCAACGTTGTATTTGTGTTGTAAAATATTGGTTGGAAAATGACCAAATTTCAATGGTCAAATCAACGTCAGAACCCAACATTGATTAAACGTCGTCAAAAAGCTTGTTGTTTCACCGCTAGGTTTGAATTGTTCAACGTCAGGACCAAATTCAACTAGTTCTCAACATTGTTTCAATGTCCTGTGCGATGTCGTAAAGCCGCAACAATAAAAGCGACTGCACCTTTTTTTCCCCCGATCACCTTACAGCATTTTAATGGTTTCTGTCTGTCCCTCAGAGATTCGGAATGGCAACCTGAAAGCCATCCTCGGCCTCTTCTTCAGCCTGTCCCGCTTCAAGCAGCAGCAGCAGCAGCAGCAGCAGCAGCGGCAGAACCCTCAGCAGGGCCTGGCACCTCCAGCCCAGCCTCGGAGCGCTCACCCTCCCCTGAGCCAGCAGAGCAGCGCTCCAGCTCCCCTCAGCCATTCTCCGCATGGGACTCCAGCACACACAGCCCAGAAAGCAGCACAGGCCGAGATGCAGTCCAGGTGAGGCTTGCAAGATTTAAAACTGTCACAATAGTCTTGTCCTTATACCAAAGTATATCTCGGTACTTTTCCATACTTTTCAAAATAAAGGGCGCCACAATTTTTTGTAATTAATAATAATTATTATGGAAAAAAAACAGAAAATCTTATGTTATGATACATTAAACAAACATTTCTTATTGCAATCAAAGAACAATTTTGGCATTAAATAAAATAGTGAACATACTAGACATTCTTTTAGTAGTAAGTAAACAAACAAAGGCTCCTAATTAG